>NC_092640.1:2475756-2690756 GCF_039555335.1 Amphiura filiformis
TTTCTGATTATGTAATCCACTCTTAATTGTTTTCTGTATTTCCCTAGTGGCATATTCCCCTATGAAGATGTAACCACCTTACCAACAAACATTAATCCCGCCCTGTCATTTTGTTTGTTTATTTGTCATTTCTTTGGCATTTCAGCTTTTAATAAGCAACATTTCTATTTAACCAAGTTGGTGAAATTACCAGGGCTGCTCTGCATTGTATAATTGTCCCAATTTACACACTTCTCATAGTTATGCATTTGTAATCGTGGTAGTTGTAACACAAATCGTACACATTTCTTTTGGTTTTTTTGTCTTAGGGTTAAGTCACGCCGGCATACAAGATGTGATACCGATTTGTGATCTATGCAAGAAGGCAAATAAGTGCACACCCCCTATAGAGGAGTAGATTTTTAATGACTGAAAGCTCGGATTTCCAAGCTAGTCTATCAGCAACTGTCTGGATTTCCAGTCATAAATACCAACAAAAAACCCCGGAAATCCAACACCTATAGAGGAGCTTGATTAAAATGTACAAAATATCCCGGATATTTTTCACCAATTTCATCTCGAATAATACGGAATTCCAACCATATATTGCACAGAAGGGTATATAGGAGTGGCATAAAATATTATAACAAAATCCGGATTTTTGAATGAAAAATAGCAAAAGTTTGGATTTCCGGAATGGTTGTATTGAAAAAGTTTGGATTTTCGAAATCCTCTATAGGGCAATTAGGATATGTCTATGGAGAAAAAATGCTTGAAAAGTTCGGATTTCCCAAGCTGGGATGTATTTAAAAGTCTGGATATCCGAACTCGTCTATAGGTCGATCGAGCGTATGGCTATTGGGGAAAATGCCTGAAAAGTCCGGATTTCCCAAGCTGGGATGTATTTAAAAGTCTGGATATCCGAACTCGTCTATAGGTCGATCGAGCGTATGGCTATTGGGGGAAAATGCCTGGAAAGTCCGGATTTCCCAAGCTGGGATGTATTTAAAAGTCTGGATATCCGAACTCGTCTATAGGTCGATCGAGCGTATGGCTATTGGGGAAAATGCCTGAAAAGTCCGGATTTCCGGAGCTTGAATGGATACAAAAAGTCAGGATATCCGAACTCCTCTATAGGGGGTGTGCGCTTATTTTCTGGAATAGCCCAATTGAAGCTCTTTACTGTATAATATTGACTGCAACGAAACAAATAACTAGAGTCAATAGAATCTGGGTACACAGCGAATAGCTATCTGGCAACCATATTTTGACCTTTTGACCCCAAAGTAAACATTGACCTTTGGGGTCATAAATATTTGTAACATGTTAAGAATGTCGTAAGAATCGTTCATGTTGAATTTGAGCTCGATTGGGCCAATTTTAAACATTTTTTTGCAAATTTGACGTTTTGACCTCCTTAATGACCTTTGACCCCAATATAAAAAAAAACTCATATACACCGAGAAAATGCATTGTTACAGTTTAAATAAAAAAATCTACTATGCTTAGTTATGGAGATAAAAATTCTTGAAGTTATTTAGCTTAAAACCGGAAATGACGTCTAAATGACCTTTGACCAAAAAATAAAAATACCGTGCATACATCGGGTAACACTAATGCATATATGAAGTTTATGTCACTCTACGTTTTGAGATAAAAAAAATAAAAATATTTGATGATTTTTGGTTTTTGACCGGAAGCGACCCCTTAATGACCTTTGACCCCAAAACTTAAGACACCCCAAAGACCCTGGTTGGTAGCAATGCATGTGTGCTAATTAAAACACTCTGCTATGTCATTTGTAAATACAGTGATTTTTTGAATATATTTAGCTTTCAGACCGGAAATGACCCCCTTAATGACCTTTGACCCCTTATCTGGGAACACCCTATAGACACTGGATATAGCCAATGCATAGGTGCAAGTGACGTTATCGTGCTATGTAGTTTGCGGCAGAAGAGGCATTTTGAAGGTTTTTGGTTATGCACCGGAAATGACCCCTTAATGACCTTTGACCCCGAATCTGTGAACACCCTATAGACATATGATATAGGCAATGCATATGTGCAAGTGGCGCCATTGTAGCATGTGACATGTAAGAGAAGAGGCTGGTTGCCAGAAAGAAGAAGAAAGAAAGAAAGAAACTAGATCTGGCTACAGATCTGGACCTAGCCGGGGCCGGAAATGCCAGTCTTAAAGTTTGACCTTTGACCGGCTATTATTTGATGTCAGTGATTGATATTATGGACATCTCACACCATTAATGGTGCATCACTGTAGCATGTAGGGGCTTCATCCGTCTTCCATAGGCTGAGATACAGCTACTTTTCCGTAATTTTAAACATTTTTTTTGCAAATTTGATGTTTTGACCTTCTTAATGACCTTTGACCCCAATATAAAAAAAACCTCATATACACCGAGAAAATGTATTGTTACAGTTTAAAAAAAAAAAATCTACTATGCTTAGTTATGGAGATAAAAATTCTTGAAGTTATTTAGCTTCAAACCGGAAATGACGTCTAAATGACCTTTGACCAAAATAATAAAAATACCGTGCATACATCGAGTAACACTAATGCATATATGAAGTTTATGTCACTCTGGTCTGGTTACGTTTTGAGATAAAAAAAAAGAACATATTTGACGATTTTTGGTTTTTGACCGGAAGTGACCCCTTAATGACCTTTTACCCCAAAACTGTAGACACCCCAAAGACCCTGGTTAGTAGCAATGCATGTGTGCTAATGACGACACTCTGCTATGTATTTTGTAAAAACAGGGATTTTTTGAATATTTTTAGCTTTCAGGCCGGAAATGACCCCTTTAATGACCTTTGACACCATATCTGTGAACACCCTATAGACACCGTTCAAAGTCAAGTCACATGTCCTAAGCATGTTACCATCACATGTAATTTGTGGAAGAAGAAGCATTTTGAACATATTTGGTTTTATACCGGAAATGACCCCTTAATGACCTTTGACCCCAAATCTGTGAACACCCTATAGACACTGGATATAGCCGATGCATATGTGCAAGTGACGTCATTGTAGGATGTAACATGTAAGAGAAGAAGCATTTTGAAATTTGTTGCCAGAAGAAGAAGAAAGAAGAAGAAGCCGGTGTCCCGGCTAGGTAACTAGATCTGGCTACAGATCTGGACCTAGCCGGGGCCGGAAATGCCAGTCTTAAAGTTTGACCTTTGACCGGCTATTATGGACATCTCAGACCATTAATGGTGCATCACTGTAGCATGTAGGGGCTTTATCCGTCTTCCATAGGCTGAGATACAGCTACTTTTCCGTAATTTTAAACATTTGTTTGCAAATTTGATGTTTTGACCTTCTTAATGACCTTTGACCCCAATATAAAAAAAACCTCATATACACCGACAAAATGCATTGTTACAGTTTAAATTAAAAAAATCTACTCTGCTTAGTTATGGAGATAAAAATTCTTGAAGTTATTTAGCTTCAAACCGGAAATGACGTCTAAATGACCTTTGACCAAAATAACAAAAATACCGTGCATACATCGAGTAACACTAATGCATATATGAAGTTTATGTCACTCTGGTCTGGTTACGTTTTGAGATTTAAAAAATGAACATATTTGACGATTTTGGTTTTGACCGGAAGTGACCCCTTAATGACCTTTGACCCCAAAACTGTAGACACCCCAAAGACCCTGGTTAGTAGCAATGCACGTGTGCTAATGACAACACTCTGCTATGTATTTTGTAAAAACAGTGATTTTTTGAATATTTTTAGCTTTCAGACCGGAAATGACCCCTTTAATGACCTTTGACCCCTTATCTGTGAACACCCTATAGACATCGTTCAAAGTCAAATCACATGTCCTAAGCATGTTACCATCACATGTAATTTGTGGAAGAAGGAGCATTTTGAACATATTTGGTTTTATACCGGAAATGACCCCTTAATGACCTTTGACCCCAAATCTGTTGACACCATATAGACACTGGATATAGCCGATGCATATGTGCAAGTGACGTCATTGTAGGATGTAACATGTAAGAGAAGAAGCATTTTGAAATTTGTTGCCAGAAGAAGAAGAAAGAAGAAGAAAGAAGAAAGATCCGATAGCATCACAAGACCTAGCCAGAAAGAAAGAAAGAAAGAAAGAATTGGCAAAAGACAGTACACAGCGAATTTGCAAATTCGCTGTGTAATTCACACTACTTTTTTTTATCTTACAGGTTGAGTAGAGATCATCAATAATAAGCTTTACCCTGGGCTTAGACCACTACAGACAGAAGTGCAGAATATTTACAGTAAGCTGGTAAGATATAATAATTCAATGGAATTTAGGAATCTAAATATCTAATTATTAAATGTGTGTTCAGCTTTATACCATTAAAACAAGAAAATGTAGTGTTACAAGCTAAACTGCAATGGATAGATGCGTTATTTCAAATTGTCCTTTTCATGTCGTCGTATGTGCAAAACGCAATTCATTTACACGGGTTTGTCATAATGTCATATCTTATGTCGTTTCACATAGCAACCTATCGTCCATCATTGAAATACAATATGCAATGATTGTCGTTTTACATAATGACGAATAAGTTCCTTCAGTTGAAACGTTGGACTAAAATATCATTTACATTGACTTTTAAAATGTCTTCTTTAGATTAGAGTTTTTCTTTCAAAAAGATACTATCCCAGCAAACACAAAACGTTTTCGACATCATTCGCAAAAAGTTATAAAAGGTTGTCAGAAAACGTTTAAATGTCGGGTTATATAAAGGGTATATTAAGAGTATAAAACATTTTCATAACTTTAAAAAACATTTTTTGATAATCTACTGCTCAGCCAACAAAAATGTTTTACAGAAAACGTTTAAATGTCGGGTTATATAAAGGGTATAAAAACGTTTTAATAACATTCCAAAAACATTCTTGAAAACTTGATACAAAACATTCTAAACAGAATGTTATTTTGGGGTTGAAAAAATATTTTGCGAAAAATGTTTGGCCAAAATATTTTCAATAACGTTCTAAAAACGTTTTCATAACCTTTATATAACCCGACATTTAAATGTTATTAGAAGGTTTTGAAAAAACCATTTTAAGAACATTTCTGTGTTTCCTGGTTTCAAATATTTTAACATAATGTTATTTAAGTATTGACACAATATTTGGCAAAAATGTTTGCAAAAATAGTTTACAATAACAATTTTTGAAAACATTCAAAAATATTGTGGTTGTGTGTTTACATACAAAACGTTTTAAAACGTTATCATGACCTTTATATAACCCGACATTTTAATGTTATTAAAACGTTTTTACCTAAACCAAAAGCCAAAATATAACTTATTTAAAACGTTTTAAAAACGTTTTTGTGTTTGCTGGGATATTTAACAGCATCAATAGATTAAAAATGCAATTTTCTCAAAATGTGTGTGAAATTTCACAATTGTGATCAGTCATCCTTAAGAAACATCCTGCTTTAAAGCAATATTAATTCGCTGTGTCAGTGTCTCGAGCATTCCGTAGATTTGCGCATGGACGTATAAATATATAAACACAAACTTTCCAGTAAGCCGAAAAAAACAACATCTGGGGTTGGTCTCGTAGGACGAGGGGCGTATTGTTCCGTCGCTTTATTAAAAACCTCAGATTTGTCCCAAATACAGCACCTAAGGCCAATTGATTTTTGAAGAGTATGTTAAATTATTAGGTATTTTAAACACACGAAGGTGTCCTCTTCATCAGCAAATGTTTAATATTGATCTCGTCAACAGTAGCAAAGGGGGAATTCGGACGAATAAAGCAAGAAAGCAAGTTATTACAAATAATTATTTCAGACTCGGAATATCCCGCGGGGCTACGCCCCTGGGGATTTTCCTCGGTTCCACAGGCAAAATGTTTAGATTTTTCACAATGCCCTCCAAATAACCGATGCGCAGTTATTAACCTCTAATTCATAACCTCATTAATAAACGCGATGCATGCGATCCGAACATATTTTATCATTTGTGAAAACGCGAACGCAAATCCAGGTCATTAATATCTCACAATTGACCACAAAATGCGTAATTGTTCCACTGTCGCACACAATTGACTTCCGCGTGCGCCGCATTGTGCGTCCAACTTACTGCGCGCGCGCTGGCTGCCGTATTTGGATTGCGCGCTACCATATTTGCACAGATTCTGATACGCACTTTTGTTATTGGTCGTCTTGGTTTAGTGTGATCGATTTTGGGAATGGGAAGATGTAAATTTTTTTTTTTACAAACTTTTGAGGAAAATTATGTGTTATTTTGTTAAGTTAAAACAGTCAGTCGTGAGCACGCTCAAACGCTGCTCTGTGTGAAAGTAAATATGCATAACAACCAGTGCGCGTAATGCTCCGTGGCCAATTATGCATACTAATTAGCTCATGACATTTCCCTGTTTGAAGAGCTCTAATTTCTTTGTTTTAACACGAAAAATTACGAAACTTTCAAATGATCATGCCAACCCAATGAACTTGCTCGTTGCAAAAAAAGAAGTAGATCTAAGTTTATTTAGATGAATAAATAGCGTGTGTTTTGAACTAACAAATTTCAGTACAAAGGTCGGAAAAACACAGTATTAAATTCTATTTTTCTGCGGTAATTCGTATAATTCAAAAATATGACCGATACAAAGGTTTTGAATACAAATACATCGGAAAAATCCGTACGAATTGGCGTAAATCGACCAGGAGGTAGACACTTTTTGGGAAGGTAAAATAAGGTCGAAAACAATCAGCCCGTGACATTCCCCTGTTTGAAGAGCTCTAATTTCTTTTTTTTTAACACGAAATATTATCACTCTCTCACATGTCACAAAAAAGAAGGAAATCAAATATTATTTAGATGAAAAATAAACGTGTGTTTTGAACTAAACAATTTCAGTAAAAAGTTGGGAAAAAGCATCATATTTAAACTTAATTTTGTATGTGTAATTTAAATAACACAATCTTAAAAATCACAAATATGACAGATAAAACGGTTTTGTACACAAATGCCACGAAAATGCTGTACAAATTGACTTAAATCAACCGGGAGGTAGACAGTTATTTTACGATACCGCGACGAACGGAAACGCGTATCACACTGCACACCGCTTGCATAGCGCGAGCGTCACACAAAGTTAACCGCGCGCCGGCGCGGTATTTGCATTTATAGGGCGCGGACAACCCGAATGTTGATTGATAGGTTACGCAAAAAATGCCACTACAATATGAACCACATGAAAATGAAGTAAACAAAAGTAACTCGGAGGGGAGGTAGACGAATGTCGCCTAAGGTTTTCAATTTGGAAAAATTCAACAAAAAGTTAGTGTCATTTAAATGATCGAAAACAACAAAAATAAAGCAAACTTGGTCTCGTTTTTTTATCACAGAATTAAATGTACATGCCTATTTAGCAATTTGGAAGCGATGCCAGTAAACGCCTTATCTTTCAGGTCAGCCAGTGCTCATCGTGTTTTTGTCTAAATTATTGTACACGGATTGCGAGCGAGAAACCATGAGATTCTTCGAGATCCTCATTTCACAATTAGCCGATTCAGCTCATTAGCGACCGTGCTCACGACTGACTGTTAAGAGATCAAAGTGACGGTTATGAATGAGGTTAATAACTTTGCATCGGTAATATGTCGAGCATTGTGAAAAATCTAAACATTTTGCTTTGGACCTCGGCTACGCCCCTCCGGATATTCCTCGGTTCCAAAGGCAAAATATTTAGATTTTTCACAATGCCCTCCAAATAACCGATGCGCAGTTATTAACCTCTAATTCATAACCTCATTAATAAACGCGATGCGTGCGATCCAATCATATTTTATTATTTGTGAAAACGCGAACGCAAATGGAGGTCATTAATATCTCACAATTGACCGCAAAATGCGTAATTGTTCCAATGTCGCACACAATTGACTTCTGCGTGCGCCGTATTGTGCGTCCAACGAATTGCGCGCGCGCTGGCTGCCGTATTTGGATTGCGCGCTACCATATTTGCACAGATTCTGATACGCACTTTTGTTATTGGTCGTTTTGTTTTAGCCTGATCGATTTTGGGAAAGGGAAGATGTAAGAATTGTTTATTTTACAAACTTTTGAGGAAAATTTTGTGTTATTTTGTTAATTTTAAAGATCAAAGTGACGGTTATGAATGAGGTTAATAACTTTGCATCGGTTATATGTCGGGCATTGTGAAAAAATCTAAACATTTTGCTTTGGACCTCGGAATATCCCTCGGGGCTGCGCCCCTCGGGATATTCCTCGGTTCCAAAGGCAAAATGTTTAGATTTTTCACAATGCCCTCCAAATAACCGATGCGCAGTTATTAACCTCTAAACAGTGGACCTCAGCGCCGTCAGCGTAAATATTAGTAACTTCCGCGCGCGCCGTGTTGTGCGTCGAACAAATTGCAAGAGCGCTGGCCGCCGTATTTCGATTGCGCGCTACCATATTTGCACAGATTGTGATAAGCACTTCTGTTATTGGTCGTTCTGTTTTAGCCTGATCGATTTTTGAAAAGGCAAAACGTAAAACTTGTTTATTTTTGAGGAAAATTGTGTGATATTTTGTAAAGTGAACAGATGAAAGTGACGGTTATGAATGAGGTTAATAACTTTGTATCGGTAATATGTCGGGCATTGTGAAATATCTAGACATTTTGCGCCCCTCGGGATATTCCTCTGTTCCAAAGGCAAAATGTTTAGATTTTTCATAATGCCCTCCAAATAACCGATGCGCAGTTATTAGCCTCTAATCTAAACATTTTGCGCCCCTCGGGATATTCCTCGGTTCCAAAGGCAAAATGCTTAGATTTTTTCACAATGCCCTCCAAATAACCGATGCGCAGTTATTAACCTCTAATCTAAACATTTTGCGCCCCTCGGGATATTCCTCGGTTCCAAAGGCAAAATGTTTAGATTTTTCATAATGCCCTCCAAATAACCGATGCGCAGTTATTAACTTCTAATCTAAACATTTTGCGCCCCTCGGGATATTCCTCTGTTCCAAAGGCAAATTTTTTAGATTTTTCACAATGCCCTCCATATAACTGATGCGCAGTTATTAACCTCTAAATCAAACCGTCACTTTGATCTTTTAACTTTACAAAATTTTCCTCAAAAGTTTGTAAAAATAAACAATTTTTACATCTTCCCTTTCCCAAAATCGATCAGGCTAAAACAAGACGACCAATAACAAAAGTGCGTATCAGAATATGTGCAAATATGGTAGCGCGCAATCCAAATACGGCAGCCAGCGCGAGTGCAGTATGTTGGACGCACAATACGGGGCACGTGGAAGTCAATTGTGTGCGACATTGGAACAATTACGCATTTTGCGGTCAATTGTGAGATATTAATGACCTCGATTTGCGTTCGCGTTTTCACAAATAATAAAATATGATTGGATCGCACGCATCGCGTTTATTAATGAGGTTATGAATATAGGATAAGCCACTCGTTTGCGCAAATGGAGTCAGTCATTCAGCCTACGCGGGATAATGCATGTGATGGCATAGTACCCCTGTACGTGTAGGAGTGTATTACCTGTGGAAGAGATGTTTACGTCATCGTTTCCAAAAAAAATTAAATGGCGAAAAACGGCGAACTTTCTATTACTATCATATCGTGAAAAACCAAATAGCTGAGGAGTTAGCTCAATATGCTAGGAAAATATTATAACCGAAGACCCCATGACGAGACTGGCTAAATAAGCTGTATTTTTGCTTATTTAGCAATGTACATTTTAAGAGTGGAGTATTTACTGGCGGTAGACATGATTGTTCTATTTTTTTTTTATCATTTTGTTACTTTCGGACAGACAAAATATACTGTAAGACAATAGCATTTAATTGCGGCATTGTAAGAATATACCGATCGTTTTATCATTCATTGCAGGTCAAAAAAGTGCTTTCAAGATTACTGGATGCCACGGGCGCCAGGTTTCTGAAGTTTCCAACGTTGTAGAGGTTTTCAACTTTTGTTCTATGTAGTGTGTTGCAAATCATAAATAATAACAGTTAGAATAATTAATATATTGTATGTATATAGTCAGAATGGTGTAAATTGCTTATTATTTTGTATGTCTATGATTATTATCAAGAAGTGAATACTTACAAAACATAATACTTATTGATAGGCCGTAACAAAAGCAAATGTGTCGAGCTTGTGACGACTTCTTACCAAATTAGGATGTACCTACGCCGTCGGCGAAATACGCATGGGACATTGTTTCTTAAAGCATCTAAAACAATGTTTCAAACACGACTATTTGTTGTACTTGTTTTCATGATTGGGTTCCCAAATGCCAATTGTGAAGACTCCTTTGACGAAGAAACCTCCGCTTACACGGAAACATACACTCCCATTGAGACAGAAATTGTTACTCAAACCAGTTTAGTTCCTGTCACTACATCAGATTCCGAAACTGACCAAAATGCAACTAATGTATGTGACATTAATCAATTATTTGTACTGTCTAACCATACGATCAGATTGAGAGCATTTACTGGCCCTAGAAATTGCAGTGTACTAGTTACTACCAACAACAGTACCGCTCTTTCTGTCAAAATATTACAATCCGGCCTTAAAACCGTGTACTCCTATTTCTATATAGAAGCGTTCGAAAATCAAACCACAGATTGCGTAGGTCGATATGTGTTGATATCAATTGACCATGTTCCGTGTATGACAGTAATCAGTGGGACCGATTTCAGATTTCACTTTCAGAACAGTGAGATATTGCTTGAGATACGCAGTGAAGATGTTAAATTGTCATCTTGTTTCGAAAGCGTATCTGATTTATCGGATAAGATTGCTAGCTGTGGCGCAAAACTTTATAGAAAACATGTCAGGCAAATAGATCAAACCAAGTCATATAGAGCTGGTATTTGGAATGACGAAGATGAAATACCGTCATCATCATATATTTCATATGATGATGATGATGATGATGATGCTGATGATGATGATGATGATGATGATGATGATGATGATGATGATGATGATTATGGTGATGATGATGATGATGATGATGATGATGATGATGATGATGATGATGATGATGATGATGATAGTGGTAGTGGTGGTCATTATGATGATGATGGCCATATCTTGTTCCAAGTAACTGCACACTTAATTCGGTGTAAATGTAAGTGTCCTGTGCCTTGCGCGTGTACATTAGGTTTTAGGGAGTGGCAGTATTCGTGCAATGCAGACAGCTCACATGAACACGGTGCAGATTTGATAGTGTATGAACAGAATATTGAAGGTTTGTCATTTGCTGACACCGGATTGTGTAACATTCAGCCGAACGCGTTTGTAGAGCTTATCAAACTGAAATATTTACTCTTAGACCACAACAACATTCATGTACTCCCTGTAACTGGTTTTCAAAACCTTACGCAACTAAAAATACTTGATTTAGGTTACAACTCTTTGTCAAATTTAACATTTGACATATTCAATTCATTGGACAACTTGCGTTATCTTGATCTGAGCCAAAATATGATTTCTAGACTACACATGGACCTGTTTGAAATACTTAACGCACAAAATGTTAGTAATAATAATCTGACAACCTTGTCAGATGGTGTATTACTAGATTTGAGTCATAATGATTTGACCATAATGCCTGATGGATTATTTTCTTATCAAGAAGAAATATGGGGGACTCTGGACCTGAGTTATAACCAGTTGATTACATTGCCGAATACAGCATTCTCTTCACTAGAGAGAATACGGGGAACCCTTGACCTAAGTCATAATGATGTTTATATAGAGTTGCTTGCCGGTGCATTCAATTCGCTACGGGAAATACGGGGAACCCTTGACCTAAGTCATAATGATCTTTATATAGAGTTGCTTGCCGGTGCATTCAATTCGCTACGGGAAATACGGGGAACCCTTGACCTTAGTCATAATGATCTAATCGAGTTGTCGTACGGTATATTCTCTTCACTACAAGAAATTCGGGGAACCCTTGACCTAAGCCATAATGATCTTATAGAGTTGCCTGTCGGTGCATTTGAGTCACTGCTGAAAATACAGGGAACCCTTGACTTAAGTCATAATGATCTAATTCAGTTGTCATACGTATTCGCTCCACTACAAGATATACGAGGAACCCTTGACCTTAGTCATAATGATCTAATTGAGTTGTCATACGGTACATTCTTTTCACTACGAGAACTAAGAGGAACCCTTGATCTAAGTCAAAATGATCTGACCTACTATCAACGCTTTTCCATTCCACTACAAGAAATACGGGGTGCCCTTAACCTGAGTCATAATTATATGACCTATTTCCTCTCTTTCCTACATGAAATGCGGGGAACCCTTGACATAAGCCATAATGATCTTATCGAGCTGCGATCTGATACATTCTATTACCTAGAAGGAATACAGGGAACCCTTGACCTGAGTCATAATAAATTGACTACAGTACCATATGAGATATTCCAACGTCTACTTATGATAAACGGGACCCTTGATCTAAGTCATAATAACCTTACCACATTGTCTTATGGAATTTTTGCCTCAGCACAAGTAATTAATATAACATTAGACCTGAGTCATAATGAATTGGTCACATCGTCAAATGGAATATTCACCTCAATAGAAGAAATATGGGGACCCATAATCGACCTAAGTCACTATAACGTGACATCATTACTAGATGAAATATTCTTCTCTCTACAAGTATTAGTTGGGGACCTTGACCTGAGTCATAGTACCGACATTATGACATTGCCAGATGGCTTATTCACGTCACTACATGAAATATGGGGAACTCTCGACCTAAGTCATAATAATTTGACGCAATTGCCAGATGGAATATTCACATCACTATGGGCTATTGGTGGAACCCTTGACCTGAGCCATAATGACTTGATCGCCTTGCCAGGTGAAATATTCGCCTCATATATAAAAATATGGGGAACCCTTGATATAAGTCATAATGACTTGGTCACATTGCCGGATGGAATATTCGCATCAGTTGCGAATATAGATGGAACCCTTGACCTAAGTCATAATGACTTGGTTACATTGCCGGATGCAATATTCGCCTCACTTGCGAATATAGATGGAACCCTTGACCTAAGTTATAATGACCTGATCGCCTTGCCAGGTGAAATATTCGTCTCAGATATAAAAATACATGGAACCCGTGACCTAAGTCATAATGACTTGATCACGTTGCCTGACGGAATATTCGTCTCAGTTGAGAGAATATTTGTAACCCTTGACCTAAGTCATAATGACTTGATCACATTGCCTGATGGAATATTCGCATCAGTTGCGTATATAGATGGAACCCTTGACCTAAGTCATAATGACTTGATCACATTGCTGGAAGGAATATTCGAATCAATTGTGAAAATGTATGGATCTATTGACCTTAGTCATAATAACTTGGTTACCTTGCCGGATGGAATATTCGCCAGAGTTATGGGTATAAAGGGATCCATTAACCTAAGTGTTAGTTTCATCATTTCAATTTTATTCATAATACACATAAAACAGATATATTGAAAAGAATACATTTAAGGCCAGACAGGAGGGTTGAGAAGGTACATGACCAGGCTCAAACATCCGCAGGCATATTAAACAACAGGACAATACAACATATAAATGCAGTTTATAAAGGAATACATCGATATTATTATATTATAAATTAGAAGTAATATTGCATAAAAATGTTGACAGGACCCGCCCTTGAAACAATTGCACAAAACGATAAAATATGGTCTAAAAGACGGCATTATGATTTAAATCGACCAGTCATGGTCATATTTTGAATAAAAAATTGAGTAAGAACATAGGATTGCACGTTGACTGAGTGATTTTGAACATTTATCAAAGACCCGTTTCATTGGTTTTTGGCTTTTTGAAACTAAGGGGAAAATGGAACTCAGGTTACACTTGTTGGCGCTTGTGATGAGGCCTCTACTGCCTATTTCAATACAAAATAACTTTGCGTCATAACCCTGTTCTTGCAAATCAGCGATTAAACCGGCATATTTATTTTGTTTGTAGTCATGGGTTTTGTGGATGTTCTGCTCGAAAGGAATGCTGAGCTCAATAACGATGATGGATTTAGCGCTTTCGTTAACGAGAACCAGATCTGGTCTTTGCTGCGTGGGAAGAATATCAGGAGGGATTGTGGTACCAGCGATTTTAGTGGCACCATCTAAGTCACAGTAGAATTTCCAGGACTGGTCACTGATATCTTTGAGAGTATCCATGATTATGCGGAGAACAGAGTTATGACGCCAAGTATACCGACCTTGATCAAGCATGATTTTACAGTGATTAAGGACATGATGGAGGGTCTCGTGATGACCACATAAGTTACATTTGGTATTTAACTTTTTTCCCCAGCGACTCAGATTATTTTTAGTGGGAAGGGTGTCAAGGAAAGCATTCAACATAAATTTCATGATGCCTTTCGGAAGATTGTAAATAAAAGATTTCCAAAGATAATCAGATTTTTCTGAGAGTGCAATACGAAACATATCGCCCTGGACCACAAGATTTTTTAAATGGTTAACCCAGCTCTCAGTGACCTCGTCCTTGATGGATTTTGTCAAGTCAGTCTTCAGCTTCTTGTATGGCACATTGCTGTCCGAATTATCAACATGATCAATAGCGTTTTGACAATAAGTTGTGATGGAAAATTTTTTAGCCCACTTTTTCTCCCTTTCAAGGCGGGAGTCAAGAGCAACATTGACCTTGGAGTCGGCTTTTGTTCTTGAAGACAAATGAGCTGAAACATGACATTCAAGGTAAAGTTGATACACTGACTTGATATCCATCAGGTGGGGAATATGAATAACCTCGGTGGCAGCGGGTCTGGCAAGACCACACCAGTTTTAATGTACTTATGAACAACTGAATCGAGAGCAAGGAGATGTGTTTTAGTCAAGTCATGGACGGTGAGAATGAAGCGGCAAGAGGGAAGGAGGTAATTTTTATAGATCTTCACCTTGTATTCACCTCTGACAAGAAGGTTGTCAATACGATCGAGCCGGGTACGAAAATGGTCCAAGACATGATCAAACACATCACCCTGTTTCCCAGAAAATGATAAATGAGATCCAAGGAATTTATGAGGATCATCTTGAATTGTATTAACATCATTTTCTCCAAGATTAAAAGTAATTGGAGTGGGTTTGCCACTCACGATGGATAATGACTTGCATTTAATTGGTTTCAGCTTAAGGTTCATTGAAGTAGTCCACTCAGAGATTTCATTAAGAATACGTTGATGCGTTCTCTTGTTTGTGGTTATTAGGTTGAAGTCGTCCGCGAACGGAGTTGTGACATATTTAGAGTCATTTATGGAATAACCATGACTTTCATTTTGTTGCAATTTTTGGTCACATTCCCGAATGGAATGTTCTCCTCAGTTACAGATATAGATGGATCAATTTACCTAAGTCATAATAAATTGACCTCATTGCCACATGAAATGTTTGGCGCACTAGTTCGGTTTGATGGAAACCTTGACCTTAGTTATAACAACTTTGTAACATTACCAGTTGAAGTATTCATTTCAATGCAAGGATTAATATCCCTTGACCTGAGTTACAATAAATTGACCTCGCTGCCACGTCACATCTTGGCCATTTTTAACGAATTGCTGCTACTTAGACTAAATAGTAATCAGTTGAAGTTAAATTCATCTCTATATTTTAGGTCTCTCTCTGCATTAAAGGTACTTGATTTAAGCAGAAATTCCATAGATAAATGTCCGCAGGATTTATTTCAGTTTACTTCAAATTTGTTAATTTTAGATGTATCTGAAAACAGTTTACAGAATATTCCGTATGGAATATTTAAAACTCTTGTAGTATTGAGTTATTTGTTTATAAGAGCAAACGTACTGACAACTTTACCCTCATTTGGAACACTAGTAAAGTTACTGGTATTGGATATTAGTGAGAACAGACTTACAAACTTAACATCAAACGCTTTTCGCGGACTTAGGAATTTACAATATCTGTTTCTTTCCAATAACCAAATTATAGAACTACCGATTTATGTTTTTATTTACTTATATAATGTTAACCTTCTGAACATCTCTGACAATAGTATCCAAATAATCGAGTACAAAGCTTTCTATAAGAACGTTCAAACCATTGATCTCAGACGTAATGCTATGTTCACAATAGCGCATAAATCGTTCAATAATTTACAAAATTCAACTGTTTTGGTAGACAAATATTCACCCTGTTGTTTTATTGATAATGCGAAATGTATATCCAAAGAACCCCGCCCAGAATATCTGACCTGCAAAAGAATGTTGCACGATTATACTATCAGGATTTCAATGTGGATTGTTGGATTATTCGCATGTGTATCAAATGGAATTGCTATTTTCTTACGGACACGTGAAACACAAACAAACAAAGTACAAACCTTATTCATATCACACCTGTCACTGTCAGACCTTCTCATGGGCATCAACATGTTCATTTTAGTTATTGCTGATTTATATTATGGGGAGTTCTTTCCATCATATGCCCATATTTGGCGAGAAGGGTTTGCATGTAAACTGGCTGCATTTTTGTCAATATTATCCAGTGAGGGATCTGTATTTTTTATTACCTTGATAAGTATTCATCGTCTATTGGTAATAAAATACCCATTTGGTGCGGGTCGTCGAGTTACAACAAAAGTGGCTCGAGGCTGTGTGGCATTCGTTTGGTGTTTAACCATATTGATTAGTGTAATTTCAATCGCTTTTGCAAGTGATGACGGTGAAATATTTGGTATTTCTGAAGTATGCATTGGTATCCCGATTGATCTTCGCCACGTAACCCAGTGGAAGAATGAGTACAAAATAATTGATGGGGTTGATTTTGATACACAATTTATATCCAAGTATGACTGGGGACGTACACTGTCCATTGTGAATGTTACGGCATATCAATTACCAATTCAACGAAATATCACATATACCTCAGCTGATATTATAGGCAGCCGTATTTCCCCATTATTTTCCATTGTGATATTTATCGGCGTTAACCTTTTATGTTTTATTGTAGTAGCAATTTGTTATGTTGAAATATTTCGATCCGCCAGAAATTCCTCAAAGCAAGCAACAGGAACGCAAAACAGAGAGCAAGAACTTCGCATGGCTAAGAAAATGTTTGCGATTGTGTTCACAGATTTCTGTTGTTGGGTACCTTTGTGTACTGCGTGCATCCTTGCACAGATTAAAGTTATTAAGATATCACCAAAAATGTACGCATGGATAATAGGCTTCATACTACCTATAAATTCATCTATAAATCCATTTGTGTATGTGCTTAATGGTGAGATATCAGATTATCTAGAAAAAAAGAAGAAAAACAAGGAGCAAGCTAGAAATGCAAGAGAGCAAATGGAGTTGCAACGCCAACGCCGCGCTAAGCAAATAACAATTCAATAATGATAATTCAAGTACATAAAATATAGGCCTATCTATGATGTGAGGTTAAAGTCCCGCCCAGCGCAAGTGTAAAAAATTGTTTATAAAATGAAGGAAAACTCTTTCAAATTGTCATTTTGTATTTTTGAAATGAAAAATTTGGCAAAAAAACGAAGAAAACAGCGGTATTGACGAAGTTGAAGCCCGTTCAAAATACATAAAGCTAATTTATATGCCGTCATTATATAAATTACAGATTCATGTAAATTCCTTATTTTGCCTTAAATACACGGCTGAATCACTAACAGGTTATTATGAGAATGACAAAGGTACCAAGATCTGAAATTTGATGATTTTTACGATCGTTCAGATAATCAATGAATGGGCCTTAAATGAAGGCGCAATATGATTAGGAACTAGGACAAGTCTGAACATTACATGACTGTATGGGTGTGAGTGAGTTATTCTCAAGGTATATGTACAGCTGTAATGAGTTATGTTTCAAAATCGACAACATATTATTCGGTCATCCATTTCAGATTTTGAAACAATGTTCTATTAACCCAGGGGATAAGTTGTGACAAAGTTTGCGAATTAAGAATATCCCGTATCAAGTATGAAAACAAATATAGCAAAAAATACCATGAAATGTATATTGCAAAGTAGAACCTATCCCATATCAAAATATAATAGGTATCGGGATAGTATCTGATACTAATACCGGAATAGTACCCGCTACCTAGTGGGATATTAGTATCGGTATAGTATCCGGATATGTTTCACATGCAAATTTTTTGCCCATATATGGACATATAGTATCGGGATAGTATCCGATACTGTTACTGGGAGACACTGACAAATAGTATCGGAATAGTGCCCGATACTAGTATCGGGATAGTACCTGATACTAGTATCGGGATAGTATCTGATACTATTTGTTTCGCATGTAAATTGTTTTGCCCAAATATGGTCATAGAGATATGTCCAGAGATTTACATGGTATACGGACAAGGTCACTGGAAAATTTCAAATGATTATAGTTGTACATACATTAAATGTGAAATGTGTAGCAATTGATTATTGCACATACATGCAGCATTGAAATTTGTGGCAAAAAGCAATTGAAAATGTACCTTATGAATGCTCAATTGCATGCTAAAAACATATAATAATACACATTCACATTTATTGCATGCATTGAGCACCATTTTGTCTTGGGTGCAGAATTCAACATACTCCGTGGTTTGATATAGCCTACATTGTACGATGTTCTTAAGCTTATACTAAATTTAGATAAAATATAAAGTTCTGTTCAAAAACTGTCACCCAATACAACCATACCTGTATTGTGAAGCCCAGAAATAGAACACACTGTACAATTCCTTGTACAACAGTATATATTATCCTTTGAATCAGAGGCACTCATTCCTTGACTGTATAGCAATTTGGCTCCAAGCCGATATGGCAGTTATTCTAATTAGTCATGTGACATGGATTGGCGCCAGCTGAAAGCGGGTACTATTCCGATACTATAGTATCAGATACTAGTATCGGAATAGTATCGGAATAGTACCACTATACCGATACTAGTATCCAACTAGTATCTGCTAGCAGATACTTTTGGATAGCTCCAGAATACCTACCGGATATTATCCCGTATAGTAGCCGCAACTATACCGATACCTTTTCTTTTTGCTATGGGATGTGACGTGTCATGTGAAAAGGAGACACTTTTGGTCAGGATCGTAAATGGAGATATAGCCAAAAATCTGCCAGGGGTAATTTTTCACAATTTGAGTTTGTTGCGAATTTGTGATGTTATTAATGTTTAAAATATTGTCTGATAGTTTCAGACCGGAATATAACTGGCATCTTGTATTTTTTGAGGCTACTCCTACTCTCAACATTGTCAATAATATTTTAAAGGCTGATGATTCAATTTCCAATTTTATAATATCATAACTTACATACTCAATATCATCGCTTAGGAATGTCCGATTTCATTGGGGAAAACGGCGTTGTGGAGCAAAATATCTCTCTATTTAAGATATGTAAAAAACCTCAAAGTTGATAACCTGCCCAAAAGTGTCTCCTTTTGACATGACACGTCACATATTATTAGTTAAATGAATACATTAAAAACATAATCAAAATGATTGAGGCATCATTTTTTATTCTAAATGCTGACAAAATACATGGGATGGTTTGTAATTTTTGCTGTTACACGAAGGTTTATTAAAATTTCACCATTATCCAAGATTTTTCACATAATAATCGCAACGAGTAGTGTAACAAAATGTGTATAAATTAGGAATGTTATGTATCTACAATCTTGGAAAAAAAGTACTTGGAACGCTTGGCACACTCTGCCGTAAATTCATGCAGAATTTCTTATGATCATGGAAGTGACGTATATTGTGCTTGGGAACAAACAGGACATCTACAACAATGATTTACCCTTCCCCTCTCCCCATCACTCAATGTTGGACACATCGGGAAACCGCTGAAGACATTGGCATTTCTCAACATTGCATGGAGAAAGGAGGTGACAGTTTTCCGTTATTTACACGCAAGCGTTCCAAGACTTAACTCCATGATTGTCGATCAAATAATGTTGTGAACAAAACATTCAAAGAAACCTAAACGCAAGATGATTAGCGCATTATTATATAATTTAATGCATTATGTTAATCTTCTACTGTACATAACTACAAAATAATACTAAAGATGTTTAGAGCATTATAGAGGGATCGTGTATAGAATTTAATGCATTATGTTAAGCTTCTACTGGACATTAATACGAAATAATACAAACTATGTTTAGACCATTATAGAGGGATCGTGTATAGAAATTAATTCATTATGTTAAGCTTCTACTGAACATTAATACGAAATAATACAAAAGATGTTTAGAGCATTATAGAGGGATCGTGTATAGAATTTAATCTCTACTGTACATAACTGCACAATAATACTAAAGATGATTAGAGCATTATAGAGGGATCTTGTATAGAAATTAATGCATTAAGCTTCTACTGAACATTAATACGAAATAATACTAAAGATGTTTAGAGCATTATAGAGGTATCGTGTATAGAATTTAATGCATTATGTTAAACTTCTACTGTACATAACTACGAAATATTAATACTAAAGATGTTTAGAGCATTATAGAGGGATCGTGTATAGAAATTAATGCATTATGTTAAGCTTCTACTGAACATTAATACGAAATAATACAAAAGATGTTTAGAGCATTATAGAGGGATCGTGTATAGAATTTAATTCCTTATGTTAAGCTTCTACTGTATATAACTGCACAATAATACTAAAGATGTTTAGAGCATTATAGAGGGATCGTGTATAGAATTTAATTCATTATGTTAAGCTTCTACTGTACATAACTACAAACTAATAGTAATGTTTGCGCCATTTACTGTAAAGCAGTGGATTGATTGTCGATCAAATAATGTTGTGAACAAAACATTCAAGAATTAGTTAAGCTTCTACTGTACATAACTACAAACTAATAGTACAAACTATATAGTGTATTATTATATTTGAAAGGGCTGTATTATGTAAATTAGATATTGTGTCCTGGCAGGAAAAGGTAAGAGTGGGCACTTGAGAGGTATAATAATTAATGCCTAAATATGGGTAGTACTATTTGGCGCGCAATTTGAGCACAACCAATGTGGGTTCTTTCTGGTGAGTGTACTCACATAATGACGTTATAATGACATAATATGTGACTGGACACGACGAATCAGCCGTAAACTCGGCCCTGGTCAATTTTTTGTTTTATTTCGTGTTTAGAAAATATACATCATAAGCTTTAAAATAGTATATCATTTGACTTCAAACGATATCCAGAAGCGGGGTTATGGTTTGTTGAACTCTGCTCCGTCAACAAAATGGTACACTTTTTTTCGGTTTTACATGTGTCTCTTTTTCCATATTCCTGGTAATAAAGTCATTATTGGCGGTCATTTCAAATCATCCCCAAGTCAACGAGGTTCAGGAATGTCTTCTCATTGTTTATTGTTTATACATACCTAGACAAAATACAATGCAATTGTAACCCACCACTTGAACAGGATGTAGCCAAAGCATACAAAGACTAGAGCTATTTAATGATTCTATGGAGGAGATTATTATCCTCTTCAGCATTAGGATTATTGATTGGTTTAAACGCTATCAAATGAGAAACATGTCGCGCCTAATTGAGACACATATGAATAAGACTTTCACGCATATTTTTGCACTGTATCTCAAAATGCAATTTGCCGAGTTTACGGCTCATTCGTAGTGTCCACTCACATATTGAGACTCATAGCTATACGTTGAAAACAACAAGTTTAATATGTTTATTATAGAATATTCTATTTATTATAGAAAATTCAGGGAGAGGATTGCAACAACCCTGTCTTCGGTAGACGTGTAACAAAAAATGCCTCGGACAGACCCGGGTTGTGTAAAAAAACACAATAACATGATAATAACAACAATATTATAATAATAATATTTACTTTATTATTATTATTATTATTATTATTATTATTATTATTATTATTATTATTATTATTATTATTATTATTATGAAATGGTGTAATTATAAATTATTTGAATTTAGCGAAATTGGATCGTAGACGTTAGATTGTCTTAAATCAGTAAAAGGTGACATTTTAATATCTGCTAACTTGGTAAGAATAAATTGTGATCATAAGAGCAGTTTGTTGTTAAATAATTGGACAATATAATGAGTCCTAGTTTTATTTTTTAATGGCCTCTGAATCATGTTAATCATTGCACATGTAAATATTATATTCACACTGAAAAATGGTGATGTTCCACAATATTTATTAAGGATCATAAAGTTTAAAAAGTATACACGTTTTAGTTAAATATAAAAGTGTGCAATTTTACAAAGAGAGTCCACTTTACACAAAATCGCCCACCCCCCTTGGGAAAAAAGTCCACTTTTTCAAAATTAACACCCCCCCAAAAAAAATGTCCTGCGTACGGACCTGGCACGACATGTAGCCAATGACTGATAATAAACTTTGCCTCTTGGTAAATTTCAGAAAATAAACGTTCAACTGGCTCGTAAAAAAAACGTCGATTGATTAGGTAGTTTATGGTATTTGAACCAACCTCAGGGCGATGATCTTTACAGTGCGCTGAAAGATCCAAAAGGCCTTATACTCTACAGAAAGTTGCTGATCACGGTCATGACGGTGGAACAAATCATTCCATGGACTATCCCAGGGATGAGCAAGATCATCGCAAGCCCTACTAGACCTAAATAAACCATCGCAGTCAGGATCAGATTCCTGAGTTAACGTGATATCAATTAGTAAGTGCCATGCCCGGGGGAATTTGAAGCTTTTTGAAATTTCCCACGATAACACTGCGATCTCCTCGAGCTCATACCGTCACGCGTCAGAGTCGAGCGCCAATACCGGACTGCCTATCATATTGTTTCTTGTCGGGCTAGTATTATTCGTTACCTGGGCGATGGCTGGTGTCAAAAAGTTTAAAGTACCGTACATTAAAAATAAAGTACATGTGGTTTGTCATATGATGCTGTATTTAACTGTTATAATTATAATAAACGCACTAAATAATGTATGTTCTACTTTATTAGCATTTGTGTAAAAACACTTATTGGCGAGTTTAAATTATATCCGCCCCTGCAGTATGGGACTTTCATAATCTGGAGTATTATAAGTTATTGGATAATATAAGAAATAGAACAGTTCTTTCACGAACTACATCGTATTTTGAAAAGTATGTCAATTCTTATGCAAGACAACAACCAGAAAATGTACTTGTTTTAGTGGTCATAATTTACAATATCAGAACTTAAGATAGAACATATATGTAAAGAGAAAGTAGAATGATCGAGACATAATGGTCCACAACTTATAACAGGCCTTCTCAACTGGCGGCGCGCGCGCCACTTGTGGCGCTTGGAGTCAGTCGAAGTGGCGCACGGTAATTTTAATATTTTTTTCACATAAATCTTGAACAAATAAGAGGTGAAAATACTCAATCTGGGCCTTTAAAAAACCTTAAAATCCATGAGCTTCCGGGGGCACTGCCCCCTGGACCCCCGATAAAACTTCATCACTACACCGTACCCGCTATGCGACCGCTCTAACTCACAAAGTCCTCAGGCGCCCTTAAACATTTTGGCACTTCATGATCACAGAAATTTTCCAGTTTGCGCTTCAAATAAACTAGTTGAGAAGGCCTGACTTATAAGTTCCCCCTAAATACTTTTATGCAAACGCGTAAAAGGATATGTGTAGCCTTATTTGTATTTACACATATGGACGAAATTATAGCGTTATTGCGTTCAGTCATGATGGTTCATTATGCAAAGAGACCGTTTTAGACTCTTACACAATTAATTTATATTGTGACTGAACGCAATGATGTGTGACTCTATAAATTAGTCCACAGGGGTAAATCAAACAGGGCTATACATATCTTTTTACATTTTTACATTTCGTGAAATATTTGTCGGCTTATTTTAAAAAGATAAGGGGGAACTTATAGGTTGTGGACCCTATATATTGACTGTATGAAATTGGGTGTGGTATATATAGTTCGATGTCTTGCCGGCGTTTTATCATTGTGGTTAATTTTTCGCAGCGACTTCTGCAACGACAAAAATTAGTCACCAGATATCAAAGGGGAGAACATAGTCCCGAACACGCTAATTGAGCGGAGAATCGAAGCCGGCAAACCCAAATCGTAGCAGACAACCACAAATCGTTTCGTAGAAACTAAATCGCTGCGATTGTCGTCTGACTATTAACTGTAGTTCACTTGAGTGTCGTTAAGAACTCACTCGCAGTGACTACTAATCATTTTTGAGGTGTTATTTACCATTTTATGCAGAAGATATTCCATACAATTAGGTGATATGTAACATTACTATAACTTTAAACAAGCACGTGTATTATCTTGTTACATTGTTACTCTCTTGCCAATAAAGTAAAACAAACGTAGAAACAATAATGTAGTATCATCCTTACTGTGTCATGTGTATCTTTGTTAAATATAAATAACTCAAAACCTATGCATCAAAATTTAAAACTGAAAATGCAAAAGGAAACACAGTTTTGTTTTGCAAATTTTGATGCCTCATTTGTCTTAAAAACCCAAAATGTGTTGCCATGGTGACCCTTTGAATGAAAAAGAGCATCCTGTTCAACAATTGCACTTAAACCCATTTGAAAATGTTGCTTTTGTTGCTTTAGTGCATGGTCGTCCCTGGTCACCGCGGGTCATTCTTGACCAATCATGTAGAGAATGTAATGGTACACTGACTTGAGCAGCTTTATAGTGCAATTAGTAAAAATACATCTTTTTCATTCAAGGAATCACCATGGCTACAAAATTTGAGCTATCCTGGCGATGCATAGATCTTGAGGTTTATCTCGTAATAAGGGGGGGGGGGTAATTACTTGTTGGTAGGCGTTTATTTCACTATCAGATAAAATGGTCTCATTTCCAAAAAACATAGTTCAACAAGATACACATTTGAATATCAACCTTGCGCCACTTGAGGTTTTGGCAAAAACCAATCACAGATGTCTATTATTCAATAAATCTCACACAACTCTTATGATGTTATGCACTCAACCGTGTAGTGTACTTAAATACTGTGTAGAGACAATTCACTGATTGCTTGGAAGCTCTTGGGCGAAAATGTGTGCTCAGGTGTATCGAGGTGGAAACTGTGCGTAGATGTACAGGGGAAAGAAGAATTACGCATCGCACACTAGCACATTTAAACACAAATTTACAAATGGAAAATAACATGCATAGGCAGATACACCAGAGTAAAAACTCCGGATATACCTGCCTGTGCGGGGACTTGAACCCCAGACCTCTCGCTTGTCGGGCGAGCGTTCTACCACTAAGCTACACAGAATGTCCCTGACAAACAGGACTCAAGTCTGGTACTTATGGATATGAGCAGTCAAGGGTAAACAGTACAAACAACACATTACATACCAGTGTCCGAGATCAATTAATGATGCTTACCCACCAGCCTAATATAATCATACAAACAGAGGAAGAGGCTTAGGCATCATAGACTGGAACATGGAAACATTCAAACACACAGCCAGGTATGTCCGGAGTTTTTATTCTTTATTTGATCTCGTACGCTAGTTTGTAATGTTTGATTGTTTCCATGTTCCAGTGTATGATGCGTAAGCCTCTTCCTCTATTTGTGCGTAGCTGGTTTATAAGAGAATTGTTTTTGTATACAAACCTTTCCATAAGATAAACCAAGTGATCGGGTGATCTTTGCATAATTAAAATACATTATGTAATAGTTCTTTTCGCCAGGGTTCGTAGTGACTTGGCACCTGGAAGAAGCTGAAGTTTCGTCGTCCAAGGACCGGGCCATGTGGATGTTTTTCCAACGTCCGGCAGCAGGTGCAGAAATGCACGATGCTGACCAGTAGGTAGGTATGTAGTTATGTAGGTAGGTAGGTATGAAGTTATGTAGGTAGGTAGGTAGGTAGGTAGGTAGGTAGGTAGGTATGTATGTAAGTAGGTTGGTAGGTAGGTAGGTTGGTAGGTTGGTAGGTAGGTAGTTAGGTAATAGTTACCCAGCCTATACACAAAGTGTTTTTAAAGCATCATAAACGTGTTGTAATCAAGTTTTGGTTTTGTTTAAAAAGTTTTAATATCATTTAAATGTCGGGTTATATAAAAGTTATGAATACATTTGTAAACGTTTTATATCAAAAAACGCTACAACCATGTTATGGAAATGTTGTTTAAATTTTATTGCCAAAACAATTGTTGGCAAACATTTTTGCACAATATTTTATCAACATTTAATAACATTATGTTAGAATGTTTTACATTAGCATTTCAAACACGTGTTCTGAATGTTATTAAAACGTTATAAATACAGGGGTGTCGCCAATTTTTTTAGTGGGCCGGGGGTAAAATAACATGGGGGGGGGGTACAGACGCGTCATTCATAAGTACATATACCGGTTTTGCTTTTTAGAGAGACTGAACATATCGTCGAGCTTCAATAAAAGGCTTTACTGGGACGATGTGCGGATATCGATACGGCGAATGTAATGGAAAAACTTCATTATGTAATAGTTAAAAATGAATGATAACTCAGAAGAGGTGATTAACCAAGATAATAGGATGCACAGCACCTCTCAGATGGGGAGGTGATTTATGTAAGCAGAAACCCATCATCATGATCAAACACGGATATAAATTTGATGTTTTGAAAAACGATAATGGTGAGATAAGTAATAAAACAGTTTTACCTCTTTGCATTGCCATAATCTTCCTACAATCAAGTACAGTAATAATGTAGTTTTACCTGTTTTTGCATTGCCAAAGACCATTAATCTTCCTACAATCAAGTTCATTAATAATGTAGTTTTACCAGTTTTTGCATTGCCAAAGACCATTAATCTTCCCACATACAAGTACAATAATAATGTAGTTTTACCAGATTTTGCATTGCCAAAGACCATTAATCTTCCCACATACAAGTACATAAATAATGTAGTTTTATATGTTTTTGCATTGCCAAATACCATTAATCTTCCTACAATCAAGTACATTAATAATGTAGTTTTACCAGTTTTTGCATTGCCAAAGACCATTAATCTTCCTACAATCAAGTACATTTATAATGTAGTTTTACCAGTTTCTGCATTGCCAAAGACCATTAATCTTCCTACATACAAGTACAGTAATAATGTAGTTTTACCAGTTTTTGCATTGCTAAATACCATTAATCTTCCTACATATCAAGTACATTAATAATGTAGTTTTACCAGTTTTTGCATTGCCAAAGACCATTAATCTTTGTACATACAAGATCAATAATAATGTAGTTTTACCTGTTTTTGCATTGCCATAGACCATTAATCTTATTACAATCAAGTACATTAATAATGTAGTTTTACCAGTTTTTGCATTGCCAAAGACCATTAATCTTCCTACATACAAGTACAGTAATAATGTAGTTTTACCTGTTTTTGCATTGCCAAAATCCATTTATCTTCCTACATACAAGGACAGTAATAATGTAGTTTTACCAGTTTTTGCATTGCCAAAGACCATTAATCTTCACACATACAAGTACAGTAATAATGTAGTTTTACCTGTTTTTGCATTGCTAAAGACCATTAATCTTCCTACATACACGTACATTAATAATGTAGTTTTACCAGTTTTTGCATTGCCAAAGACCATTAATCTTCCTACATACAAGGGCAGTAATAATGTAGTTTTACAAGTTTTTGCATTACCAAAGACCATTAATCTTCCTACATACACGTACATTAATAATGTAGTTTTACCAGTTTTTGCATTGCCAAAGACCATTAATCTTCCTACATACAAGGGCAGTAATAATGTAGTTTTACAAGTTTTTGCATTGCTAAAGACCATTAATCTTCCTACATACACGTACATTAATAATGTAGTTTTACCAGTTTTGCATTGCCAAAGACCATTAATCTTCCTACATACAAGGGCAGTAATAATGTAGTTTTACAAGTTTTTGCATTACCAAAGACCATTAATCTTCCTACGTACAAGTACATTAATAATGCATTTGTATCAGTTTTTGCATTGGCAAAGACCATTAATCTTCCTACATACAAGGACAGTAATAATGTAGTTTTACCAGTTTTTGCATTACCAAAGACCATTAATCTTCCTACGTACAAGTACATTAATAATGCATTTTTATCAGTTTTTGCATTGGCAAAGACCATTAATCTTCCTACATACAAGTACAGTAATAATGTAGTTTTACCAGTTTTTGCATTGCCAAAGACCATTAATCTTCCTACATACAAGTACATTAATAATGTAGTTTTACCTGTCTTTGCATTGCCAAAGACCATTAATCTTCCTACATACAAGTACAGTAATAATGTAATTTTACCAGATTTTGCATTGCCAAAGACCATTAATCTTCCTACATACAAGTACAGCAATAATGTAGTTTAACCTGTCTTTGCATTGCCAAAGACCATTAATCTTCCTACATACAAGTACAGTAATAATGTAATTTTACCAGATTTTGCATTGCTAAAGACCATTAATCTTCCCACATACAAGTACAGCAATAATGTAGTTTAACCAGATTTTGCATTGCCAAAGACCATTAATCTTCATACATAAAAGTACAGTAATATTGTAGTTTTACCAGATTTTCATCAAATCATCAAAAAAATCAAAAAAAAAAAAAAAAATCAAGCTGTTTGAGACAACTTGTGTTACTGTCTTTCTGTACGGGTGTGAGTCATGGGTAATCACCAAGGACATGGAAAACAAAATCAATGCCTTTGCAACATCTTGCTACAGAGTCATGTTAAACATCAAGCGTGTGGATCGGATTCCAAATGAAACCATCTACAAGCTGACCAACACCACTCCACTGGTTGCCAGAGTAAAGATTCATCAACTCAAATTTCTCGGCCATATACTGCGTCTTGAAGACGACGAGCCTGTGGAAGAATATGCCCTTTATATTCCACCACATGGGAAGAGGAAACCGGGACGGCCGCGCACACTGTACTTACAGTATGTCCAGCACCTATTGGGAGATACTGAAGGGATGTTGCAGCCAAACAAAATTGTTTCGCGTGCCCAAGATCGCAATAGTTGGAGAAAGCTTGTAGTCGCCTGCTCCGCAGCCGACTGATGATGATGACCAGATTTTGCATTGCCAAAGACCATTAATCTTCCTACATACAAGTACAGCAATAATACAGTTTTACCAGATTTTGCATTGCCAAAGACCATTAATCTTCCCACATACAAGGACAGTAATAATGTAGTTTTACCTGTTTTTTGCATTGCCAAAGACCATTAATCTTCCTACATACAAGTACAGTAATAATGTAGTTTTACCAGATTTTGCATTGCCAAAGACCATTAATCTTCCTACATACAAGTACAGTAATAATGTAGTTTTACCAGATTTTGCATTGCCAAAGACCATTAATCTTCCTACATACAAGTACAGTAATAATGTAGTTTTACCAGATTTTGCATTGCCAAAGACCATTAATCTTCCTACATACAAGTACAGTAATAATGTAGTTTTACCAGATTTTGCATTGCCAAAGACCATTAATCTTCCTACATACAAGGGCAGTAATAATGTAGTTTTACAAGTTTTTGCATTACTAAAGACCATTAATCTTCCTACAATCAAGTACAGTAATAATGTAGTTTTACCTGTTTCTGCATTGCCAAAGACCATTAATCTTCCTACATACAAGGGCAGTAATAATGTAGTTTTACAAGTTTTTGCATTACCAAAGACCATTAATCTTCCTACAATCAAGTACAGTAATAATGTAGTTTTACCTGTTTCTGCATTGCTAAAGACCATTAATCTTCCTACATACAAGGACAGTAATAATGCAGTTTTACCAGTTTTTGCATTGCCAAAGACCATTAATCTTCCTACATACAAGTACAGTAATAATGTAGTTTTACCTGTTTTTGCATTGCTAAAGACCATTAATCTTCCTACATACAAGGACAGTAATAATGTAGTTTTACAAGTTTTTGCATTGCCAAAGACCATTAATCTTCCTACATACAAGGACAGTAATAATGTAGTTTTACCAGTTTTTGCATTGCCAAAGACCATTAATCTTCCTACATACAAGTACAGTAATATTGTAGTTTTACCAGATTTTGCATTGCCAAAGACCATTAATCTTCCTACATACAAGTACAGTAATAATGTAGTTTTACCAGATTTTGCATTGCTAAAGACCATTAATCTTCCCACATACAAGTACAGTAATAATGTAGTTTTACCTGCTTTTGCATTGCCAAAGACCATTAATCTTCCTACATACAAGTACAGTAATAATGTAGTTTTACCTGTTTTTGCATTGCCAAAGACCATTAATCTTCCTACATACAAGTACAGTAATAATGTAGTTTTACCTGTTTTTGCATTGCCAAAGACCATTAATCTTCCTACATGCAAGTACAGTAATAATGCAGTTTTACCAGATTTTGCATTGCCAAATACCATTAATCTTCCTACATACAAGGACAGTAATAATGTAGTTTAACCAGTTTTTACATTGCCAAAGACCATTAATCTTCCTACATACAAGTACAGTAATAATGTAGTTTTACCAGTTTTTGCATTGCCAAAGACCATTAATCTTCCTACATACAAGGACAGTAATAATGTAGTTTTACAAGTTTTTGCATTACCAAAGACCATTAATCTTCCTACGTACAAGTACATTAATAATGCATTTTTATCAATTTTTGCATTGCCAAATACCATTAATCTTCCTACATACAAGGACAGTAATAATGTAGTTTTACAAGTTTTTGCATTGCCAAAGACCATTAATCTTCCTACATACAAATACAGTAATAATGTAGTTTTACCTGTTTTTGCATTGCTAAAGACCATTAATCTTCCTACATACAAGTACAGTAATAATGTAGTTTTACCTGTTTTTGCATTGCCAAAGACCATTAATCTTCCCTCATACTAGTACAGTAATAATGTAGTTTTACCTGTTTTTGCATTGCCAAAGACCATTAATCTTCCTACATGCAAGTACAGTAATAATGTAGTTTTACCTGTTTTTGCATTGCTAAAGACCATTAATCTTCCTACATACAAGTACATTAATAATGTAGTTTTACCAGTTTTTATTGCCATAGACCATAACCTTCTTACATACAAGTACAGTAATAATGTAGTTTTATATGTTTTTGCATTGCCAAATACCATTAATCTTCCTACATACAAGGACAGTAATAATGTAGTTTTACCAGATTTTGCATTGCCAAAGACCATTAATCTTCCTACATACAAGTACAGTAATAATGTAGTTTTACCTGTTTTTGCATTGCTAAAGACCATTAATCTTCCTACATACAAGTACATTAATAATGTAGTTTTACCTGTTTTTGCATTGACAAAGACCATTAATCTTCCTACATACAAGTACAGTAATAATGTAGTTTTACCTGTTTTTGCATTGCCAAAGACCATTAATCTTCCTACATACAAGTACAGTAATAATGTAGTTTTACCTGTTTTTGCATTGCTAAAGACCATTCATCTTCCTACATACAAGTACATTAATAATGTAGTTTTACCTGTTTTTGCATTGACAAAGACCATTAATCTTCCTACATACAAGTACAGTAATAATGTAGTTTTACCTGTTTTTGCATTGCCAAAGACCATTAATCTTCCCACATACAAGTACAGTAATAATGTAGTTTTACCTGTCTTTGCATTGCCAAAGACCATTAATCTTCCTACATACAAGTACAGTAATAATGTAGTTTTACCTGTTTTTGCATTGCCAAAGACCATTAATCTTCCTACATACAAGTACAGTAATAATGTAGTTTTACCTGTTTTTGCATTGCCAAAGACCATTAATCTTCCTACATACAAGTACAGTAATAATGTAGTTTTACCTGTTTTTGCATTGCTAAAGACCATTCATATTCCTACATACAAGTACATTAATAATGTAGTTTTACCTGTTTTTGCATTGACAAAGACCATTAATCTTCCTACATACAAGTACAGTAATAATGTAGTTTTACCTGTTTTTGCATTGCCAAAGACCATTAATCTTCCCACATACAAGTACAGTAATAATGTAGTTTTACCTGTCTTTGCATTGCCAAAGACCATTAATCTTCCTACATACAAGTACAGTAATAATGTAGTTTTACCTGTTTTTGCATTGACAAAGACCATTAATCTTCCTACATACAAGTACAGTAATAATGTAGTTTTACCTGTTTTTGAATTGCCAAAGACCATTAATCTTCCCACATACAAGTACAGTAATAATGTAGTTTTACCTGTCTTTGCATTGCCAAAGACCATTAATCTTCCTACATACAAGTACAGTAATAATGTAGTTTTACCTGTTTTTGCATTGCTAAAGACCATTCATCTTCCTACATGCAAGTACAGTAATAATGCAGTTTTACCAGTTTTTATTGCCATAGACCATAACCTTCTTACATACAAGTACAGTAATAATGTAGTTTTACCTGTTTTTGCATTGCCAAAGACCATTAATCGTACCACATACAAGTACATTAATAATGTAGTTTTACCAGTTTTTGCATTGCCAAAGACCATTAATCTTCCTACATACAAGTACATTAATAATGTAGTTTTACCAGTTTTTGCATTGCCAAAGACCATTAATCAAAAACAGGTAAAACTACATTAACATTACTGGTATGTGGGAAAATTAATGGTCTTTAGCAATGCAAAACCAGGTAAAACTAAATGTTCACTGTACTTGTATGTAGGAAGATCAATGGTCTTTGGCAATGCAGAAACTGGTGAAACTACGTTATCACTGTACTTGTATGTAGGAAGAATAATGGTCTTTGGCAATGCAAAAACAGAAACAACTACTGTGCTTGTTAGTAGGAAGATTAATGGTCTTTGGCAATGCAAAATACTGAACTTGTATGTTGGAAGATAAATGGTTTGTAAAACTGCATTAATTAATTTATTTTTTTATTTAATGACATATTTAACGAGGGTAAACCCTGATCAGTGCAAGCACTGCTTTCCACAGGGGCCCTCGATACAATAATAATGTATATACTTGCATTGAAAAATAATACTTGTCTAAATGCAAAGACTCATAAAAATAATGCAAACACAGTTCCATTTTGTTTACATTATACTATATATTTAAACCTCATAACAGGTGACAATTGACAAATGCCCTTACGTTTCTTTTGTTTTACATTTCCACATATTTACATAAGTCTCGATATCAATACCAGATATCATGGGCTGTTCCATTTGAATTCCATACACCCCCTATGGAATTATGACCTTTATCTCCCACACGTAAGGGAGTGTGAATTTCAAATGGGGCTACCTGAATGGATGAGTCCATTTGAAATTTACACCCCTGTGTGGGAGATTAAGATCGTGTCTTCCATATGGGTTAATAGATGTGCATGACATATGAAACTTACGTTTTACTAATAATAAACCCAGCAAACAAGGTTACACAAGTCGCAAAAAACGTTCAATATGGGGATTTATGAAGGGTATACTCGTATAGAAGGTATATTACGTTTTATTAACATTTTTGAAAACTTGAGTGCAAAATAAAGTGTTAACAAAATATCTCGCAAAATGTTTGCGAAAATATATTCTATATTAACATTTTGAAAACAATGTTGTAGTGTTCAAACAAAACATGTTCATTAAACAACACAAATATAAATTTTGTCCATGCCGGGGATCTTAAGGCAACCCTGCACACATCAAGCAAAATGAGCTATTTCAGTTTATTTATACCCCACTCAGAATGCTTGCACAGAAGCAAAAACACCATACACCCCCCCCCACACACACACACACACCCCACCTTGCATATCTTAATGCATACAGGCAAAGCAAGTTGTCAAATCTTAAAGCAGTAATATATCTGGCGCTGCATCAAATCCGGTAAGTACCCTTTTACTATGTACATATCAAGATACCGTATAGAATCAACAAAAACAACGTTTTGCATGTTTTGTTTGGTTTAACTTTGAAAGTAATTTTATGATTTTAATGTTCTTAATTTATCAGAAGTGTTCTTAATATCTTTTAACAAAACATAAATATTATGCTTTCCTATTATGTCAAATTAGAATTACCCAGAATTAAATATGAAAATTCAAAAAATAAAGTTGTTATGAACTGATCGCAGAAAATGAGGATGGAGGTGACGTGAAACGTGTTTTAATTTTTCTATGTGACCTTAGCAAAACGTTATTATAGTTACGTGGAGCATCGTGGTAGATAAGATTGCCATTGGGGGAAAATATATAGTTCAGTTCAGTTCAGTTTTATTTTATCAAATTCATCTATTAAATAATTACAATATAAAAAAGCTTTTAAAAACATCGTATAATATGGTGAAAATGATGAGGATGCCACTGAACGCAGAGCGTGTTGTTGTGGCACCCTTTACAAAAGTAAGTATTAAATAATTATGATAAACAAAATTTTAGAATAATGATAAATACAATAGCAAGATATATGCCTTGTGCATGGGTTAGGTATAAACTTATTATCACAAGAGCTAAGCTTTCAATTATAAATCAATGAGTAATGATGGTGAAAATAACAACCAAACCAACACAGTAGGTGTAAAGGGGTTGTAAAATCCCATTATAATATAAAACAGTTCAGGCATGGCATAAGTATTACGGTACAATAATAACAAAAATATATTTAGCCCGGGTGAAAGCATAAGCACATGATTGCACGTGCACTTGCAACGAGTCTAAATAATGAGCTAAGTTATAACTTACATAGCAGGTAACTATTTAATGCAATATTTTATAAATTAAATCTACACCATGATATTTAATGCAATGATAAATTAACATGGTAAATGGTGTATAGTTCTGCAGAGCAAGAACAATGAAATGCAAAAATGATAGTCTGCATACAAGGCCAAGCGAGCTGACAAAATTTATCAAATAGCATATTTTTAATATAACAAAATAATAATAATACTAAAACTAAAGACTGGAACAATACAAACAGACAGACAAACGGGTCCGATTTGACGTGGAACATATATACTTAATTATATTTTATGAAAGTAGATCCTGACAAAAAACAACAACTGCAGGTGTAGGCTAATCAGTGTTGTACATATGTGCTGATGAGGATTTTTTTAGAGTTGGATTTGAAAGATGGTACTGAACTACAAGATTTGATAGACTGGGGAAGTGAGTTCCAATAAAGGGCTCCTTGAATACTAATTATATTATCAGCCAACTTGGTGTTGGACATTTTAACGTGGAAATCATTGGCTTGCCTAATGGACAAATCTTTTGGAAGGAGATTGTGGTGGTATTGGAACATAAATGTTCCGAGTTGATGGAAATAAATATCTTGCACCTTGAGAGTATTGAGTTGTTTAAAAAGCGGGTCTGTATGGGCAAGCCAAAGAGAGTTGGTGCATGTCCGAATAATTCTTTTTGTATAAGGAATAATGAATTTATATGGGAATTATTTTTGTCAGGCCAGATAATGTTGCAGTAGGATAAGTAGGGGAGAGCAAAGGTGTTATAAAGTGTATGTAATGATTCCTGAGGTAGATAGGGGCGAACCTTACGGATAATACCATTATATTTAGACACCATTTTGGATACATTGGAAGTGTGAGATTTCCATGAAACATCGTCATCAATTAATATGCCTAGAAATTTAGTTGTGTGAACTTTGTCTAAAATATGATTATCTATGAGAATTTTAATATCTTTGTTATGAATATTACTGTATTTATTTTTGAAGATCATGAAATTAGTTTTTTTGATATTTAAGGAAAGTTTATTTAGTTTAAACCAGTTCGAAATGGTTACTAGTTCATGGTTAACAAGAGTTTCAAGGGAGTTTTGATCTTTATGTGAAAAAAGAATATTGGTGTCATCGGCAAATATGACGAAGTCCGCATTGTTGGAACAAAGAGGAAGGTCATTAATATAAATTAAAATCAAAAGTGGGCCCAATATCGATCCCTGTGGTACACCACATGTGACAGATGTCATATCAGAGGAAATCTGATTGAAAACTACATATTGTTTTCTGTTATTAAGATAGCTGCGTATCCAATTATTAGCAGTGCCTCTAATACCATAAGTGTCAAGTTTATTTAAGAGAATTTCATGGTTAAGTGTATCGAAGGCTTTGCTAAGGTCTAGGAAAATACCAACTGTATGGAGCCTATTATCTAGATAATTGGTAATTTTGGTGTAGAGTTCATTGATAGCCATGTAGGTGGAACGTTTTTGTCTGAAACCAAATTGTTTGGGACTAAGGATATTGTGAAATGAAATGAAGTCATAAATTCGGTTATAGGTAACCTTTTCAAGTAGTTTAGAAATAGCTGGAAGAATTGAGATGGGTCTGTAATTTGAAAAGTCATGGGAGTCCCCTGACTTGAAAATTGGAGTTACTTTGGCAATTTTTAGTTTGTCAGGAACAATGCCGTTTTGATTGAACAGTTAAAGATATGACAGAGGACCTTGCTGATATTATTAATAACACGAACTATGACTAGCGTTTAATTTTGCACATAATTTAGTTAGTTCATCTGGTGTTGTTGGAGATAGAAAAATGCTGTTCATTATGGAAGGCGTGGATCGAGCCTGAAAATCCCTGTCAGGAGATGGAATTTTATCAGCAAGGTTAGTTCCAATGTTGGTGAAGAACTCATTGAATTTGGTGGCAATTTCATGTGGATTAGTGATTTTGGTACCAGAGCTATCAGTGAAAAAATCAGGGAGTTTGGAATGTTTGTTTCTTCCAAGTAGACTGTTCAAAGTAGACCACATCTTTTTCATGTTATTATTATGGAGCTCAATTTCTTTGGTGAAAAAGGATCTCTTGGCAATTCGGAGGATATTATTAAGGTGGTTCCTATATTTAGTATATTTAGTTTTATTATCATCAGTGGGTTTAGATATAAATTTTTTGTATAATTTATCTTTAGTTTTAATAGATTGTATCAGGCCTTTTGTGACCCATGGCTTTTTTGGATTATTACGGTTGTTAGATTTAGTGTTTTTCAGAGGACAATGAATATCAAGTAAAGTAAGTAATTTATCATTAAACATATTGTAAGCTACCTCAGGGTCATCAGTATCATACACAAGATGCCAGTTAGTTAGAGAAAGGGCGTTATTGAGGCCTTGGATGTTATTAGGCTTGAGTTGCCTGACTCGTTTAACAGTTGGTTTGGGTGGCGAATTGAACCTGGCGCCCTTTGAAATAGTGAAGATTGGGAAGTGATCAGTGAGATCTGTAATAGTGATGCCAGGCTTATGTTTACTTGCGACATCGTTGGTAAATATATTGTCGATTAATGAGTAAGAAATGACGCCATGCCGATTGCGAACCACACGGGTTGGACGATCAATACATGGGAAAAAATCATGCGAAAAGATCAAGTTGACAAATTGGTTGGATTTTGAGCATTGATCGTATTTTAAGAGATCGATGTTGAAATTTCCTAAAAGATAACATTTTTTCTTTTCTCTGGCGATAATGTCCAAAGTTTTAGAAAGTTGGTTCCTAAAATCGTCAAAAATCACATATTCTGGCTTGTAAATGATACCAACGATAGTGTTTTGTGACTTGTGATTTATCTCGACGAACACTGTGTCGCAATGACTACACTCAAGTTTAAGATCATTTCTTACGCGAAAATTTATGTTTGGATTTATATAAAGCGACGTTCCACCACCTTGTCTTTCCGGCCTCATGCAATTTACAGATGAATAATTAGTCAAGTCGACTAAGTCGGCTTCATGTTGATCGTTAAACCATGTCTCACTAAAGCCGTAAATATCAAAGTGATGATCAAAGATGGAGAGATAATTTGAAAAATCATTTGCATGTTTATTGAGGCTCCTGGTGTTAAGATGCAGGATTGAGAGGTTACTGGTGCTAAAATCGGTTGCGTCAGGCAAATCATCACCACCTAGATAATTGCAGCTATTAATTTTGTCATAGCTAAGATTCTGGGAGTCATCAAAAAAATCATTATGTGAATTAAGTGAACAGTTGAATGAAAATGGATCAAATTTGATATCAGGGATGAAATCGGACATAGAACATAAAACAATTAACAACAATAGCAAAAAAAAAAAAATTGTGTAAAATACAAAAAATAATCACTTAGTTAAGAAGTGATACCGTAAAACCCCGTCTACAAGGATATACCTAAGAAACGCCCTCAATAAAATTGGTTGCTTTTTGTATTTGGAGTTTGAGCAAATATATACTGGCACTGGGTGGCTATGCATTCCATCTAAGTATGTTGTAACACCAATCAATTGTATTGACATAATAACGACTGTTTCGTATATCAGGATCGTATAGCTCAATTGATAGAGCGTCAGACTTTGGAACTGAAGATGCTGAAGAGAGCATGGTCCGGGCACCGGTTCCGTTTTTTCATTTTCGTTTAATTTTAACTTTTTGACATGTTCTTTTTATCTTTCTTCAAATCTACCTTTCTACTTTTAATTTTAGGTGTGGATTTTTTTTTTTTTTTTTTTAGTTTTTTTTATAGTTTTTTTAGTAATTTTGTGGTTTTATAGAAACTAGTAAAAGCATTTATTCTAAATAATAGCGAAACCCACGGTTAGACAGATGTGTTGTAACTACTTGTCTGTCCTCGTCTTTGCAATAAAAACCTATGTTGCACCATGGTAGGTATTATAGAAGGAGAATTCACGAACCCAGTTCCCTTTGTACTATGATCGTTATGAGTCGATACTGAGCAATCAGGTATGAATGGTGCACTATCGATTTGCTAAGCTTCTTATCTATTGAGCTTGGTCGGTTATGAACCACCGTTATCGCGACTTCTAAGCAGAATGATGTCATTTTTACCCACAAAGCATTGTGGCCGTGACCATAAACAAAGGAAAACAATTTACTTCCGGTAATTTTATAACACCAATATTTCTTATGGCCAAGCTTAGCGGATCATAGAAACAACATTGCCAGTCTTGGAAAACATTTCCAAATCATTTCCACTGGTTTAAAAGTCCCGCAGACACCCGCCAGTATTACTAATCATGATCAGAAAAAATACATAAATTCACCGTAACTTTGGACGGAAATGAGGGAATTCGATCAGGTTTTCGCTAGTAAATCAACTTGAACTCGGAAATACAATGACGCAATCGAAGATCATGCGATCGATGCAAAATGGCACTAATACCATCCATTTCCGGTACCGGTCACCTGGGGGGTCCGTTTAAATGAAATTTTAAAATAGATGATCGATATTGTCGCATAACGATCATAAACATCAAAGGCCGTGTTTGAGGGACTGCACTGATTAAATCCATTCAAGTGATGACTCGCGTTGAATAGCGTAATCGGCTTAACCCTATTGAGTGGATTAAGATTTTTCTGTGGAACCTCCTTCTATAATACCTACCATGGTTGCACCTTTGTGCCATCCCAATTCTTGAGGAATGGTAGGTAGGGTGCGTTTTTGGCTTAAGCACGATTTTGTTTCTACTTGAAATGAAATCAAAATAAATATTGTTCTGTTGCCACAATTGCAGTTTTTCAATAAAAAAATAGATGAGGAATAATAATTATTCCATATTTGAATCTATTGTCCCATCAAGAATAGAGTGTCTTCAAAACTTCAATCAATTCATCTGACAAAGGAAACTATTCTGGTCATTCAATTTTGTTTCGCTTGCACCTGTTATATCACAGTCGTTGGTAGAGAAGGCACACTTCTCTTGTCTTCACCGAAGTAGTGATGTAAACACTAACATGATTAATTACCATACCTAGCAATGGACATACACTATTTTTTGTTCCACTTGAACCCATACTCATAGGCTATTCGCTGTCGATGTGACGTAATTAATCGGATTAACTACCATAGCAATTGATGAATACAATTTCGAATATATAGCCCTGCACGTCATCGTTCACGTGGCACCTATGCATTGAACCATAGTTGTCAAAGAAATGCTAATCACTCGCCATGTAAGATTAGTATTTATGAAAAGAGTGGTATTCAATCTATGTTTGGTGACATACGCGGGTGATTAGTGCAATCTGCTTGATGGTAGTTATTGCGATTATTACGTCACTTCGACAGCAAATTGTAGTACAGACGAATCCAACAAGCCAAGTGATGGTCAAAATTTATTCGGCCATTATACGCTGGTGAAGTTACGTAATTAATCGGATTAATTACCATAGCAATAGGTGAAAACAATTTTGAACATATCGCGATGGGCTACTAGCAGGTTACACTCATCACCTGTACTGTGTATGTCTGCAATCATAGATTGAATACAATACTGGTCTTTTCAAAGATACTAATCTTACAGGTGCAGCATGATATGGTTCAATGAAGAGGTACCGCCTGAACGTATCAGTGTATAACGCGGTATATTCAAAAATTGTTTTCACCTATTGCTATGGTAGTTAATCCGATTATTACGTAACTTCGCCAGCGTATTGGAATAAAACAGGAGGATGTGAGTTCATAAGGGCAATGTCGGGGATTATAGGTCACAATCGATGTGGAGAGATGAGAGGTCCGACCAACAGCCATAGCGAATGGTTCATGTTCAACTAATTCCAGCGGACGGTCTGTGGCTAGTAAGGAATCGTCTTTGACCACATGCGCAGATCTGTCTCGTCAGGAAGATATTTAATATCCCGAATTTATAATAGGCCTATGCCTACCAGTTCCATCGTATAACCGATCTGCTAGAGAATATTTGTTACCATGTTTAATAAATTCGTATTTATCGTATAATAAAATGTAGCCAAATGTATATTATGTGTCACACGGTTTTCTGCTGAACCACTAGCAGGCTATGTTACCACATCTATGACAATGACAAAGGTGAATTTTGATGATTTTTACGATCGTCCGGATGAGCAAATCACTGAATGGGTCTTTAGTTCCTCCTCTCCTTATCCTGCCAATATTATATGAATCAAAGAAAAATAAAGAAAAAATTAAATTAAAAGAGAAAAAAATACAAAGAAAAGAAACAATAAAAGAAAAACAATAGAACAAATTAAACTAAATATGAAAAAAAAATGATCACGAAAGGAGTCTTTAGAAAATGCAAGAAAATATAAATGAAAAGTTTGAACTATATTTTGTTTATAAAAGTTTGTGTGACCGTGATGAGGCTCGAACTCACCATCTTCCGATCTAAAGAACCAAAGTCTTATGCCTTGCCAAGAGAGCTATGCTCGTGAGATGCGAAATAAAGATAAAATAATACATTGTATACCTGCTTGTGTCGGTAAATGATTTGCTCAAATTCCATAATGATATAATATTGTGGAGGGCGCTAGCGTGAAATATGCTATCATCACAGTCGCTACTATTCCTTGTAGACGGGTTTCTACGGTATATCACGTGATGGGAGCTACAACTACCACACCCTACTATATACTAACGACGTGATCGGCGCAATACCACTACCACACCCCACTATATACTAATGACGTCATAAGCGCTATACCACTACCACGCCCAACTTGTGACTTGTATTTTCAAACATCACTGCTATCGCGCATCATCTCGGGAACTAAACGTAAAAAAGTTACGAATCTTGCGACCTGTTCAACACTAAGTTTCGTATTCATTCGTGACCGTTATTTGGAGGATCGAGACAGGACCAGATAAAGGTATTCAGTTTATACCTTTGGAGCGAGTGTTGAGTCATCAAACTTGTGGCATCAACATATACCATTAACCTAATCCTCTTTAACAGAGACTCTACTTCAGGGATCCGAAAAATTGGTTTTAAACCCCTCAACCTTTCTTCATTTGCTTTCAGTCCCTGTCCGTTTCTGTCGGAGGATCCAGAGGACATGCAGTAATATATCTGGCGTTGCATCCAATCCGGTAAGTAGCCTTTTACTATTTTCATATCAAGATATGGAATCAACTTTTTGCGTGTTTTTTGCTTGTTTTAATTTTGAAAGTCATTTTAGGATTTTAATAATCTGAATTTACCCGGAGTGTTCAAAATATCTTTTAACTAAACATAAACATTATGCTGTCCTTTATATCAAATTAGAACTGCCCAGACTTGAATTAAAAAAAATATATAAATGCATTTGTGCTGCGTATGTGTTTACCAACAAACGACGATACGCACATGACATTACACATTTAAGCCGTTGACAACACTGCAAAGGGGGACCGTCCTCGGTTTCGGGGTCTGCAAAAGACCACAATTGAATGTATAATGCATTTGCGAGATACGCCCTCTATTGTGCATTTAATATGCCGTCTGCAGTTGCTAGATAAACTTGCATCTCATACATGTCATATACATACACACAAAACATGGCGAAAACGTCCTTGGTTTGTCGATTGAATGCGGTTTCAGACGTCCCCGTTTGCGTAGTCCTAAAATATGTCAAAACCCATAGGGGTGTATTTGAGTGGGTGTGGAGGATGGTGTAAAATATGTGAATGCATGGAGCGTCTTTCGCTCCCACAATAACTTTTCTGGAACAAATGCGCGCAAACAGTTGCTATTTTGAAGCTAAAAATTTTGACAAATATTGTCAAATATAACGTTAATCTGGAGCGAACCAAATGAACTAAACTAAATGGAATCCGTTTGGAAATTCCCCGAATCAACACAGCCCCTCCATTGAAATTCAATTTCCCTGGAAAAATTCGGTGTATATGGGGATCCCACATCAATTTGGGCTTTGCCCTCATCCGTCCAATTTTTTACAGTTTTGCCCTGGTGCCGCCAATGGTTCCACCAGTGGAGTCGCCATTGACGAAACAGAGAGTTGAATCCTTTCTAGACAAAATTTGGCTTTATACAAAATATTAACGTTTACAGCCAAGAAACATTAACCCCATGTGTAAAACAACAAGTATTGAAGCTTTTGGAAAATATTACTGACAATGTTGCTTGGTAGACTTTACTACAGTTTGTATTACTATATAGTTTGTACTGACGTTTGTATCTTATTATTATAAAGTTAAAGCCAATGCTGATCATAATGTTGTGTTGAATTTTACAGAGAAATGAAAAGAATGTAATTTTCGTGTAATACTTCTTGATACAGATATGGCTGTTGTTACATGCTGTCAACAGCATCAACAGACGCCAGCAGACGTGTATTATTAGTTATCTTTCACGAGTTAACGTAGATCGGTTTTAAGAGGTCCAGGCGAAACTTGATTTCACTAAATTTGCAGTTTCTGGCTTTTAAATCATATTAAATTTTAAATAAAATAGATAATGGAAAATTAATTACTGTAGCGTGGCACATATTTTAAGACACGTATAGCTAAATCTGCAATTCTTTTGTATAATTAAAGATAAAACCTATAGAATTTGACTCTAAATAGTGGAAAACTGCTATTGAAGTGAGGGTATGCCTTGAAACTAAGAGTAAAGGTTGCCTTTCCAGAGGCCTATACATTGAAATTGATGTATTTATTTATTTATTTATTTATTTATTTATTTATTTATTTATTTATTACACGTATATCAATACAGTATGTATTGGACTCGCTACACTGTGTTTCACGTTGCTAAACGATCATCAGGCGAATGACTACAAACTACGGAGGTTTTTCTTCTTCCTGGCAGTGTTGCCATGTCGACATTGCTTATGAATTCAGTCCGTTTGTTTAACGATCTGTTTGGATCGAAAGCTTTTTATTTAAGGATTGCCAATTTCTCTTCGAGGCATAGATTGCACATACCCGTTTTGCGCCTAAAACGGTATTTGATTTGAGGATGGTTTCCCAGGATATATCATATTTAACATTATTGTCTTTCAGACTCCAAATGTGTTTAGATAATTCGGTTTCGTTCTTGCAAATTTTTGTGGGTAAACGACTTAACATGAAGTTATTATACCTTTCCTTGAATTTGTACCAGCAAGGCCTATGATAGGTTTAGCAGCCCTTGAAACTGGGTAAGGAGTCCAATACATACTGTATTGATATACGTGTAATACTACTGCTCTTTTTCGAAATCGAGCACTCTTTTACAGCAGATTGTGACAACTTTTTTCGTGTATATTTATTTATTTATTTATTTATTTATTTATTTATTTATTTATTTATTTATTTATTTATTTTCCCAGCGTTGTGCTTTTAAATCATGGTTAAAATTCCGGATGAGAATATGTTGCAAAAAATATTGTTTTTGTTTGTTTTGTTTTTTTGTGTGTGTTTTTTAATTGTTTTCTTTTTTCGATTATCTGTTCAATTTATTTATTCTGAGTCGTTTATTTTCTTTAATATTGTTTTGTTTCGATTCTCTTTTCAATGTTTTCCTTGATTGTTTGACCACACTAATTTTCGCAGCTTGTGTTTTTTAATCATATTAAACTATTAAAAAAGATTAGGCCTACTGTATACGTATATACTGTTTTTATGTGATTATCTATTCTGGGTTTTTAAGTTGTTGTTGTTGTTTATGTTTTTAACCACGACTTTATATACGTAAATAACCTGTCAAATTTCTGACGAAGTTGGCAAAGTTTTGATAAACTTTATTTCAAGAAGAAAAATAAGCTCACTGAATTAGGTCGACCGACAAATTAGCTTTAGAATTACATATACACATCAGCGAATGACAAATTTATAGAGTTTACATAGAGATTACTATAAATTTTCTGGTTTATTAACGAATGTAAAAGGAGGTATTTTATATTAAATTAATTGCTGTCGTATGGGATGTATTTTAAGACTCGTATAGCTAAATATGTCGATTCTTTTGTACAATTATCATCACAGGAAAGATAAAACCTTTAGAATTTGACTCTAAATAGTGGAAAGCTACAACTTGTAAACATCTATTAACGCCTTACTCATTCTTTACTCATAGTTATGTGATGGAATAAGCAAAAATATCGTATTGCAAATAGCTGCCTCGTTGGAGTTTATAAGTATAAAGTATATTAGATTGAATAAAGCACCATTGCAAATTTGTGTAATAAGGCTGCAAAGAAAATCATATATAGCTGCCATATGTGCAATTATGTCTTACTGAATTGCTCCTACAGTTCTGTTGGAATATTGGTTGGCTTATAGTATAGTACATAGTATAGCTCTGAAACGTCACCGTGATAGGGAATGCTAATGTTAACTTTGGTGCCAGGCGACATGGTGTCTTTGTTGGCTGGTTTAGTGTCTCTACAACCTCGATTAAGGGTTTTCTCAATTTCACAGACTTAAATATAGCCACACGTTTGTGTCCATAATTTCATGTCCTCACGTTTTTGGAAAAATGATGAGGGAGGGAGGTTTTTGATGCAACAATTTATTATTGACATTAATAATAGCAGAATTCACTCAACATTGCCATTGTTAGCACTTCCCAGCATGTTCCAGGAAAACGATGAGGCCCTTTTTTAGTTTAAGATTATGAGGGCTACGCACCTTAGAGTTCCACAAAAACACTTGAAAGTGATTCGTGTTGACTAATAAACTTGTTTATCAGTATTAACATGTTAATTGAATATGAAAAAAAAAGTTTGTATGAACTGATCGCGGAAAATGAGGAGGGAGGGGACGTGAAACTTTTTTTTATGTGGTCTATAGTAAAGCGTTATTATAGTTACGTGGAGCATCGTGGTAGATTGCCATTGGGGGAAATCTATATATTATGTGATGGGCGCTACTACTACCACACCCTACTATATACCTAACGACGTAATCGGCGCTATACCACTACCACACCCCACTATACTAACGACGTCATAAACGCTATACCACTACAACGCCCAACTTGTGACTTAGTAACATCTTGTCAGATTATTTTCAAACATCGCTGCTATCGCGCATCATCTCGAGAATCTTCATCGTTACGAATCTTGCTACCTGTTCAGCACTAAGTTCCGAATTCATTCGTGACCGTTATTTGGAGGCTCGAGACAGGACGAGTTAAAGGTGTTCAGTTTATACCAAGTGTTGAGTCATCAACATTGTGCATCAAAATATACCATTAACCTAACCCTGGCAGAGACTCTACTTGAGGGATCCGAAATGTTTGTTCGCGATTAAAAGCTATAAAATTGGTTTTAAATCCTTCAACCTTTCTTCATTTGCTTTCAGTCCCTGTTCGTTTTTGTCTGAGGATCCAAAGGACATGCACTAATTTATCTGGCACTGCATCCAATCCGGTAAGTACCCTTTTCTATTTTCATATCAAGATATGGAATCAACGAAACAACTTTTTGCGTGTTTTGTGCTTGTTTTAATTTTGAAAGTCATTTTAGGATTTCAATGTTCTTATTTACCCAGAGTGCTCAAAATATCTTTTAACCAAACATGAATATTATGCTGTCCTTTATATCAAATTAGAACTGCCCAGACTTGAATTTCAAATAGAACATGTAAATGCATTTGTGCTGCGTATGTGTTTACCGACAAACGAGGACACGCACATGACATTTCACATTTAAACCGTGGACCACTCTGCAAAGGGGGACCGTCCTCGGTTTCGTACGTATACAAAAGACTACAATTGCATTTGCGAGATACACCCTCTATTATGCATTAAATATACCGTCCGCAGTTGCTAGGTAAACTTGCATCTCATAAAATGGCGAAAAATGTCTACGGTTTGTCGATTGAATGCGGTTTCAGACGTTCGCGTTTGCATAGTCCTAAACTCTGTCCACGTTTGGAAGCGGTTTGTATTTGGTAGGGGTGTATTTGACGTATTTGAGTGGGTGTGGAGGATGAAGTAAAATATGTTAAGGCATGGAGCGTCTTTCGCTCCCAGAATAACTTTTCTTGAACAACTAGCGCAAACAGTTTAGACTGGTTCCATTTTGGAAATACGCTCGTAATCGTATGTGCTTATCTAAGCATCTAGCGGCAATTTCGCGTAAAAGCTGACAACCAAATTATTTTGGTTAATTCGGGTATGCCGAATTCCCGAATTCACACATTTTTATCTGCTGAGCTATATTGGAACTCCGTGACTCTACAAAAGACCCCAAAACCCCCTAAATGCTTATATATGGGGTAAAAATTACAAATGCTCCAAATTCACTAAAGAACATGTCACATTATTTGTCTGGGTCTAAGGATCACAAAAATGTAACATACTTATGTAACATATAGTTACCAAGTTATAAGGCTCAACAGGTTCAAGGTCAATAGATGCTAACTGTTCCTCAAGTTCAAGGGATTCAGAAAAAGAATAGTTTTTACTATCTACGATGTCAAGTTCAGAAGATGAAAACAATACAAATTCCATTGAATCCTATGAAATCCTAAATATCTTTTGACTCTTTGCTGTGTAACATGCTAACTAGACATCGCAGATAGTGCAAACTATTCTTTTTCTTAATGTTTTGGCTAGGCGAGCAATTTGCCTCAACTTTTATGAAAATTTGAGCAACTTTGACTATTGACCCGTACACAACAAGTAAGTCGACCTGTGATCTTTTATACCCCATAACTTCTTAGCGATTGGTCGATATCGTGCAAGCACAATCATTACTTTCTGGGATGCGTGGGGCCAGACGCATAATTTGACATGTTTGAAAGTGTTATTGGAATAAAATTCAGTTTTGCCCCCTATGCGATCCTATGGGGTCATTTGGGGTCTTTTTGAGGGTCACGGTCTCAAAATGTAGCTTGGCAGACAACAGATTCGAGTTCAGCATACCCAAATTAACAAAAATAAGCTGGTTGCCAACCTTTATGCAAACTTGCCGCTAGGAACGCGATTTTTTCCAAAATAGAACCAATCTAGTTGCCATTTTGAAGCTAACAATTGTCAAATATGACGTTAAACTGGAGCGAACAAAATGAACTAAATGGAACTGTGCAAAGGGTTTGGCAAGTATTTTAGGGAAATAAGGGAAATCAGAAGGGAAAGCAGTTTTTGGCACAGCCCCGAATCCATTGAAATTCAATTTCTCTGAAAAAATTCGGTGGCAACCAGACTTGTACCCGAGTCCAGCTTGTCCGAGTCCCAGCCGAGCCGAGTCCAGTTGTATCCGAGTCCGAGCCAAGTCCGAGTCCTTTTGTGTCCGAGTCGGACTCGAGTCCAAGTCCGGGGGTGCCAAGTCCGAGCCAAGTCCGAGTCCGGACTCGAGTCCGGCTCGAGTCCAGACTCGGTCAGATTCCATTCCCGGTGGGGGGGGGGGTCATTCAACTTTAATGTGACATGTATCTGCCTAGTATGAGCCTATTTGTATAAAAATGGGTCATTGGGTATAACAAATTGAAAAAGGGGTAATTTGGTATTAAAATTTTGAAAGAAGGGTGTCATTTGGTATAACATTTTGAAAAAATGGATCATAAGAAATGGAGCAAAATTTTATATTTTGTTTCTAATTTAAAAATTTACAATACAAATTTGCTGAAAAAAAGAAAATGTCAAAGATTCCACATAATTTTATGGCATTTTGATGATAAAATTGTAGAAAAACAAGGTCATTGGTCAAAGGTCACTCACTACACCACACTACACACCACTCTCCCTATACTCTCCCACCCTACCAAACCCCACCCCACCAAACCCCACCCCAGTGCACCTCACACAGTTGACATTTCAAGGACTCAACCCAAGTCAACCAACCAGCCATACACACAATGGTACATGTAACTCCTGAAGGTAAAATCTACATGTATCAGATCATCAGATCACCTGTATCAGACAGCAGTCATGTGGGGATATTTGTGTGTGTGTGGCACACTACATGTAAACTCTTGCACCCAGAGACAAGAGAAGCATACAAGTCATGTAAATGAATTGCAATGTATTCATATACATTACATAAAAATAACATCATCATCATCGTCATTATCATCATCATCACCTTCGTCATCATCTTTATCATCATCGTCATAATAATAATAATACTAGCAGAAATTCACCATTAATTATTCTAAACATCTTTTTAAAATTGTCCCACACAAATGTGCAGTGCCAGTGAGTAGTGAGCACACACAAACTACAGCACCCTACGCCCTATGTTTGAGCCCGGGTGTTTGAGTACCAATTTACTGAGTGGGAGCTGAGATGTAGGGTCCAGTGTGCATGTTTCTCTCTTTCAAGAGTTTTAATGGATTGGAATGTTCCATGAAAGAACTCTTCGATATTTTTTATAGTGCAAATATTTAATAAAATTATGCATTTACATGTAATTAATTATCGATTATTTCATTTTAAATGATAACAATACATGTAATATGATTCTGCTTAGTGACAGATAAATCTAAATAATTTGGTGGATATGTAGGATATATGACAGATCACAGATTTGACAGCCCCAATTAATTTGAGATCTATTTTGACATTTTTAGATAATCATTTCACATTTTACATGGATTTAATTGGACTGGACTCGGACCGGACTCGGCTTCGAGTCCGAGTCCTTTTGTGTCCGAGTCCGAGCCGAGCCGATTCTTTTTGTGTCCGAGTCCGAGCCAAGTCCGAGTCCAACAAAAAGTGGACTCGAGTCCGGACTCGAGTCCGAGTCCGGACTCGAACGATACATCACTGGTGGCAACGCCATGTGGGGATCTCACATCAATTTGGGCTTTGCCCTCAACATTCACATTTTTACCTGGTGCCGCCAGTGGTCCCGGCAGTGGTGCCGCCCAGTGATACCGCCACTGAAAAATTGAGAGTCCTTCCTTGAGCAAATCTTACATTTTGGCTTTATATGAACTATTAACGTTATTTATGTGCTTGACTCATGACAAGTTTACAGCCAAGAAACATTTATCCCATTTTGTAAAAACAAGTGTATTTGAAGCTTTTGGGAAATATTACTAGACGTTGGCTACAGAATCCATATTACGAGTCTTGGTAGACTATACTATAGTTTCTATTGAAAGATATAAATAAAGTTATACTTTGTATAAAGATGTAAATCACCGATGTTATCATATATAAAAAGCCTTTATAAAACCTGACCATAATGTTGTGTTGAATTTTACCGAGAATGAAAAGAATTGAATTTTCGTGTAATACTTCTTGATGCAGATATGGCTAACGTTACATACACGACTGTCAACAGCGTCAACAGACGTGTATTATCATTTTATATCTTTCACGAGTTAACATAGATCAGTTTTAAGAGGTCCTGCGTTCAAACACAAGGCAGCCCTTGATTTAACTAAATTTGTACAGTTTCTGGCTTTTAAATCATATTAAAATGGAAACAAGTATTGCATTTCTTTTCAATTTGTGCTTTATTTCGCTAGATTTTAAAATTGGATCTCTTTCCATATTTCTTTCCATTATTATCTGGTTAACATCGTTGTCTTATAGCTGCAATAGATTGCGCATCATAGGACCAAGAGATCGACTCGCAAGTTAAATATTCATTTAATTATTTATTTATTTATTTATTTATTTATTTATTTATTTATTTATTTATTTATTTATTTATTTATTTATTTATTTATTTATTTTCCTTTTTGTTTAACCACACTAATTTCATTCATATCTAGTAAAAAACAGATTAGGCATACTCTAAAAATTATTGCCTTCTTTTTTGTGTGATTATCTATTCGCCTGTATTGTTCTCTTATGTTGTTGTTGTTGTTGTTGTTGTTGTTGTTGTTGTTGTTTAACCACGCCTTTATATACGTAAGTAAGCTGTCATATTTTTGACGATGTTGGCAAAGTTTTTTGTTTAAAAAATAAGCACACTGAATTAGATCGACCGGCAAATTAGCTTTAAAATTACATATACACATCAGCGAATGACACATTTATAGAGTTTACATAGCGATTACTCTAATTTTTCTGGCTTATTAACAAGTGTAAATTGAGGCATTTTATATTAAATCAATTGCTGTCGTATGGCACGTATTTTAAGACTCGTATAGCTAAATATGTCGATTCTTTTGTATAATTATCATCATAGGAAAGATAAAACCTTTAGGGCGAGTTTCCCGACAGGAGTCTTAGTAAGCCTTAGTCTTAATGTGGCCTTGAGGCTACTAAGCCTAGTCCGCTCTCTAAGCCCGAGTCTTAACTCTAGCCGGATTTCTTCAACGCAAATTCAACCTAGTCTTAGTGGCCTTGCAGGCTTAACGCTTGACAACCTCGTCCCTTTCTACCGGCGGCTTAATTGTATAGGCTGTTGGGGGTAGATGTGCATAAGCTGTGGTCCTCATGGTTTACCGTACTAACAAGGTTGCCGTCTCATTATCGCAATGTTCCCGGCGCAAAGACTAGCCTAGACCCGGTCTTGTGCTTGGGCTTATATTATACCGTAGGCCTACACAAATTGATGCAAGAATATTGTGTCTGTTTTTATGTCTTTTATGTATCATTTTATTTCCACTTGACTTTTCATGAGTCCAACTTGTATGAATACGTCTATGCTTTTTACTCGTGATTTTTTCTTTGGATCCCAAAAAGGGTAAAACTGTAAGCCTAATGGAAAGGAATCTGTGATTCCCCTAAAAAGTAAAGCAAAAATTGTTTCACGCTTCAAACAAATCATTCGAATGTTTGTCAAAAGTAAAACATTATTTAAGGATATTTTTGGTGCAAAACATAACCAAACATTATTTGACAACCAACGTGCTATCTACTGCTGATATTTTCAGTAGTCTTCTCAGATCTCACATGAAGTTATCTGTTGATACAATATTTATAATTATTTATAGTAGAAGATATAGCAATTTATATGCATCTTATCCGTAAATTCAGTTTTAATACTGCATGCATTATTGTTTCATGTCAAATATTATTTTACTGTATCTTTACCAATTTTGTCCTTCTATTGTATTAAATTGATGTCCAACCTGGTATAATATAGGCACTCCAAAATAATAATGATAATAGGCTACTTATGAAAAGGTCAGATATGAGTATCAAACTATTTTTTTTAATTATATTGGTTGCTAAAAAAATCATCATTCAAAATTAGTAGGCCTTATGATAGCAACAGCTATTTTAAAAAAATTCAACAACTCAAAATTATGAACACTAAAATAAAATGCTGAAATGTTCAACTAAATCGAACAATTACTTACTCACAGTGGCGTAACTAGACATTTTCATTTGGGGTGGGCTGGTGGAGGCAAGCGGGGGCAAACACAATAAATGAGGGCGGGCATCGTTCATGCTATTTGGGTTTTTAAGCGCGTCAACACCCTCGTCGCACCGGGCGACACGGGTGGGGGGAGGTGGGGGTCTGAGTATTTGTGGAATCTGCTTGGAATGTGTCCCCGGAACATTGGCGTAGATTTCTTTTTGACATGGGGGTGGGGGTGAGATTGGAAAAAAAGTTTATGGTACAAATGCCATATTTAAGCTATTAAAGCTGGTGACATATAGGCCAATGGTACAAAAGTGGAATAAAGGCAATTTATTTAACCTTAAAAATGAGGTTATTTAATAACTCTCAGAAGTAGGCCTAATTTACCTTTTTCATGGGGCAAGAGCCCCCCCCCCTCTAGTTACGCCACTGCTTACTCATGCTAATTGATAGACCGTCAAAAATATGAAAGAAAAACTTTGCGTTTAAATACAATTCAAACAATTTGTAAATTGAAATAGACCAAGGCTTACGACCTAAGACCTGCTCTGAGACAGGGCCAAGAAAAGCCGCTGTAAGCCTGGTCTAAAAGGCTTGCGTAGACTACGGCTACAGAAGACTGATTTCAAGAAATGTAAATTTTACTGAAGCCTGGGGCTAATCCTACAAGCCTGGCCCACAGGCTAACGAAGCCTCGAGGCTATGGTAGCCGTGCTTCGGGAAACGCGTTTTCAGTTAAGCCCGGTCTTACGAGCTCTTAAGCCTTGCGATTAGACAAGCCAACTGCTAAGCCACCCGTCGAGAAATTCGCCCTTAGAATTTGACTCTAAATAGTGAAAAGCTACAACTTGTAAACATCCATTAACGCCTTAACGACGTGATCGGCGCTATACCACTGCCACACCCGCACTATTAATATACTAACGTCATAAATATTTTATCACTACCACACCCTACTTGCTAACATCTTGTCAGCTTACTTTCAATCATCTCTGCTATCGCGCATAAAAGTTACGAATCTTGCAAACTATTTAGAACTAAGTTCCGAATTCATTCGTGGCAGTTATTTGGAGGATCGTGACAGGACGACTTATTCAGTTTATACCTGTGGAGCAAGTGTTGATTCATCAACCTTGTGGCGTCGAAATATACCATTAACCTAACCTACACTCATCGAATGTGTGTCATCAGCCCTCAGATCGGCCCTCAGGTGACTGTAGGAACCCATGGATTCGATCCATGTAAACCTAATCCTGGTTTGATAGAGACTCTACTTCGGGGATTCGGAATTTTTGTCCGCGATTAAAAGCTATAAAATTGGTTTTAAACCCCTAAACCTTTCTTCATTTGCTTTCAGTTCCTGTCCGTTTCTGTTGGATCTTGGAGGATCCAAAGGACATGCAGTAATATATCTGGCGCTGCATCCAATCCGGTAAGTAACCTTTTACTATTTCATATCGAAATATGGATTCAACGAAAGCAACTTTTGGCGTGGTTTGTGTTTGTTTTTATTTTGAAAATCATTTGATGAAGACAATGTTAATTTACTATGAATATTGTTCTATTAAGGGCTCAAACAACGACGTTTACATAGAACTAGACCCGTTCACAAATCGTGACACCTCTCGAATAGCGAGCGAAGTGAGCACCGAACGTATATGGTATCAGAGTGCATCACAGAGACTGTGCTACGTTTGCACAGTATTTTGTGAGACCTGAATGTAATACAGTAAGCCACAAAATTAAGGTACCAGTTATGTTCACCCCTGTATATCCTAAACTAAGACAGATATGTCATAATTGGAACCAGCAGCCAATAGCTGCATCTTTTAGCTCGAATTTAAGACCTCATTTGTTGAAATTGTTAGAAATAAAAACACGACGATCAAGGAAACAAGGAAGATGGCCATTTAAAAGTTGCAGTTTGCTCCATTTCAAACCCTATTTATTTGCACACAAAGCGTTCCCGAACAAGAGAACTAGCGCAGTGCTTCCATTGATTAGCACGTTAAAACTAGCGCCGTGCTTTCATTGATTAGAACACAAAAGTGCAACTTTTGATTTCGTTTCTTCATTAGGTTTTAGATCACCATTTCTTTAATTGTCAACCAATTTCAACAAATAAGGTCTTATATCAGAGCTAAAGAGTACAGGTATTGGCTTGTTTTAATTTGGACATACTTGTCTTTATTTAGGATATACGGGTGTGAACACAACTGGTACCTTAATTTTTTGGCTTACTGTATGTAAATGCATTTGTGCTGTATTATTATGATACGCAGTGGTGTAGATTTCGTTTTGACATTGAGTAGGGCTGGAGGACGGTGTAAAATATGTAAGTTGTTCGCTCCAGAATAACCTTTCTGGAATAAATTCGCGCAAACATTTGCCATTTTGAAGCTAAAAATTGTCCAATGTGACTATAAACCGGAACAAACTGTGCAAATGGAAATGAACTGAAGTCAGTAGCGTAGCCAGCGGGGGGGCAGACTGCCCCCCCTGACAAAAAAAAATGAAAGAAAAAAGTGCCCCTCTGACCAAAGGCCAAAGGAAAAGAAAAAGGGCAAGGAGCCTTTTTTCCATCAAAATTCACCCAGATCATGGGCCAAAATAGTGTAAAATACCAAAATTTTCCCGCTACGCGCGCACATTGTCACAATGAAGCCATTTTTATCTCGATCATGGGCAAAAATAGTGTCAAATTCAAAATTTTTGCGCGCTACACGCGCACATCGTCCCAATAAAGCCTTTTTGGAAGCTCTAAGACATGTACAGTCTCTCTAAAAACAAACATTGCATGTTCAACTGCAATTTTTTTCAGATGTGCCCCTGTAATTTTATTTTGACCCCCCTGACCAAGAAAGCTGGCTACGCCCCTGACTGAAGTAGAACTGTGCAAAGGTGGGGGCAATGACCGAAAGGGTAAAGCAGTTTTTTGAACGCTGTTTGGAAATCCCATAATTATTGCACACACCCTCATCCACCGACATTAAATTTCCCTGGAATTTCCACTATTCTCCTCAACTATTTAGTATAAAACGATAAAAAACAAAAACTTTTTCTACTCACTAATGACGGGAAATCAGAAACCACGAAACATAAACATTCCCCTTCGATATAAAAATGACGCAGTGGGTAAATACATGTTTATACTATAAAACAATTGAGTTCAGAACCTTCATATTCCGTGGCGACACCATGACAGTTTTCGTTTGGAGCAAGGTAGGGAGAGGGAAGTCTAGAGGTCCAAAATGGCTGTTTTGTTTATCTTTTTAATATTATTTGTTTCAATCATCTACATCTATTCAATGTTTTCCTTGTTTGTTAACCACTAATTTGATATCACTAGATGTGTTTTTAAATCATATCAAACTGCAACCTTGGCGGAAATTCGTTGCCACACCTGCACTTTCTGGTGTTAAAAGCACGCAATCGGAGCCAAATATGTGATACTTCCGCATTATTTTGTATAATAGTTGCAAATGTACATTCAGCTTACACTCGCCCCTTCCCCACCCCTATTTTTCAATGTTGGGAGACTGTAATGTAGAAATGATGACGATTTTGTCCAAATCAGCATTGCAATAGGGGAGCGGGGCAGGATGTTGGCCAATTAACGCCCAGGTGTGGCAACATTTTTCGCCAAGGTTGTGGTAAAAAAAGAGATTGCCCCACGTATTAAAAGAATTATATGATTATCTATTCTATTTTGTTGTTATATATGTTGTTGTTGTTGTTGTTGTTTATATTGTTTCACCACAACTTTATATACGTAAATAGCCTGTCATATGTCTTACGATGTTCGCAAAGCTTTTTGTATATACTATCTTTAAAGAAGAAAAATAAGCTCACTGAATTAGGTCGACCGGCAAATTAGGTTTAGAATTTCATATACACATCAGCGAATGAAACATTTATAGAGTTTACACAGAGATTACTCTAACTTTTCTGGTTTATTAACAAAGGTAAAAGATGTAATTTTATATTAAATTAATTGCTGTCGTATGGCACATATTTTAAAACCCGTGTAGCTAAATCTGTCAAATCCTTTGTATGAATATCATCATAGGAAAGATAAAACCTTTAGAATTCGACTCTAAATAGTGGAAAGTTACAACTTGTAAACATCCATTAACGCTTCACTCATTCTTTAATCATAGTCATGTGATGAAATAAGCGAAAAAGTTCAATAAATAGCTGCCGCGCAGGAGTTTATGGCTGCCATCTGTACAATAATTTTCTTACTAACTTGCAGGTGAAAAATTCGAAACACAGTTGATTTAATATTTTTGATATTTTTTTTAACGTTGCGATCAAAACCTTTGGTTTTCAGCTTATTAACAATAACACCCGCTCCTGTTTAGAGATGATGGTTGAGTCCCTGTTCAAACAAAAAAACGGTCAAAAATGATAACGTCATCAATCAGGGGCGTAGCCAGTTTTTTCGGTGGGGGCAAAATAAAATTTCGGGGACACAGACGAAAAAAATACAGTTGCATCATACAATGAATGAATAGACTGTGTGTCTTCGAGCTTCAAAAAAATTTTATTGGGAGGATGTGCGCACAAAAATTATGTATTTTACACCATTTGGCCCATGATCGGGCTGACTTTTGGTAGAAAAGGGGCTCCTTGCCCCCCTTTTCTTTCCCTTTGCCCTCCTGATTATCTCTTTTATTTTTTTGTCAAAGGGACACTTTCTTCTTTCATTTTTTGTTCGGGGGACTCTGGTTTGCTTGAAGTGTGTAGTTGCCGTGATCGCGGAAATTATCTTCTTGAAACGTCACCGTAATAGAGAATGCTAACGTTAACTTTGGTGCCAGGCGACATGGTGTCTTTGTTACGTCACCGTAATAGAGAATGCTAACGTTAACTTTGGTGCCAGGCGACATGGTGTCTTTGTTACGTCACCGTGATAGGGAATGCTAACGTTAACTTTGGTGCCAGGTGACATGGTGTCTTTGTTGGCTGATTTGGTGTCGTTATACCCATTATAATTAAGGGGTTTCTCATTTGCCCAGTCATTATATTAGGCAAAAAAAAAGGTTTGTCTCAAAGCTCCCGCACGCATTTGTAAAATCACGCGATTAAAAAAAAAAAGAAATTTAGAATTTTTTGATGTAAAGTGTTTTTACCACACCAAGTTTTTGGACCAATTTGTGATTTGTGGTGAACAATATTGATCAGTATGTGTAGGAGCTTGTAGGTTTGCCAAACACTAATACTGAGAAAGAACGATCTACGTTGACAGTCAATAAAAAATCCGAGAAGGGGAGTTTTTTGACCGTCAAATCTTCTTGAGTGAATTTATTGTTTAGTTTATATGTGCGAATAAATAAGTTGTCACGTTCCGTTGACTATGATGTGCCATTTTGGACCCTGAACCCCGTTAGTTTAGATGGGGAATCAAAGAAGCACTGTGGGTACGAGCCGAACAGCCATCCATAAACATGGATCGGGACGTTAGAGTTTATCTGCCACTTTGGCTAACTCGGGTCATCAAGAAACTTCCTCACTGATTGACCTCCGACCCAGCTGAATTAATCTCGGACGACCCTATGTCACCCACCCAGCTGAAGACCAAAGGCTATGGTCGCAATGTTGGGAATTCGATGTAGTCAGAAAGTGGGTACGTTACATAATAATCGTCTAAAAATTTTTCGTCTTTACGTAATTACTTGTATGTGCTCGAGTTTTGAAAACTTTACAGCCAAAAATACATTTACGTTGTTGGAAAAAGTGTAAATATTTGTAACAAACTTTTCTCCAAGCCCATTGGAAACTTTACTTATCTTTGAAACTATATTTTAATAAGAAAGACAAGCTCTCTAAATTACGTCTACCGAAAGAAATAGCTTAAGAATTTCATTTATAGATTTTACATAGGAATAATTATATCTAGTTTATTATATTAGCACGTGCGTAAAGAGGGATTTGATATTAAATAAAGTGCAGTCGCAGAGCACACAGATAGCTAAATCTGTCGATTCTTTTGTCTAATTATTATCATAAGAAAGATAAAGTCTTTAGAATTTGATACGTTACTATGTAAAACGTCGGGTAATGTCATATATCAACATCCGTCATTTGCATAATTAATTAACTAATTAATTATGCAAATTTGAGCTTCAAATCTTGATAATATTATACTACTCACTATTTAAAAAACATTGGCAAATTTTCATAAAAATGACAAAAATCAACATCCGTCACTATGTAATGCACCCGACGATAATAATAAATTAAATTAAAGCCATAATGTACAATCTGGTTAACTTTTTTGCATATTTGTTTCACATTAATATCATAATTAAAACATTAAATTCAAAACAGACCTCCACGGGTACGGTAGAAAGACAGCGAAACACAAGGTCACGTGATCCGATTCGCGCTACCACGTCTAGTACCAGCAATCCATCAGAGTGCTGAAGAAGTGAGCTTGGATAAGCCACGAAAATTACACGTAAGTGTAAAATCAATTTGCTTGTGTGAATCAGTTTAAATTTACACCAATATTAAACGCAAGGAAATACAATCATTAATTAATTAAAGTAATTTAAGTAATCAATTAAGAAATAAATTAATTTTATTAATCAAGTAATGTTATTAAGTAAGCTATAAAAGTAATCAAGGCACTTTTTAAAATTTCAAGAACAGAAATATGAAGAACAAACATGAGAAAAAAGGCGACATAAATGACAGAATTAGGTGGATTCGTTCGTGGACGGGGGTATGAGGATACGTGATATGAATTAAATTTTGAAAACATGCAAGATTGGTCTAGTGGTTGATGTGACATCGCGTATTCCCTTAGAAACGTCCAATGATCCAATGTGATGGAGGTGAAAACCTGATTGGAAAACAATATTACTATGTATATGTCTATTGTACAATCAGAATCGTACAGAGAATGTCAGAATCGTTCAAATATGATCTCACGTAAGGATCCTAGAAGGTCGCCTCTTCACGACCATTTAATGAGGGCGAATAATATCTATGAAGGACCTTTTGGTCATTTATTATCAAAAATTTGGCATCAAGTTCCAATAAAGTGAGTAAAGAATAAAAAAAGCCACTTTACAACGTACAGCAAAAGAAGTTACAGTAATAAGCATATAAAAGAGGAATAATTGGGTGCAATTTGGTGGAAATTAAGCCTACAATCAAGTGCAAATTTCCCTGGGACACTTGTTCATATTTCGCGCCCTCTGTACAATAAAACCAGTCATATGAAGTTCACCATGTGATATTTTATTTGTATAGTTTTCAACCTATTTCGAATCCCTCCTCCCCACCAACCAATGTTGGAGCAAAATATAGGCCATTTAAAAAATGAGGCGTTTGGTATACAACATTGAATAAGGGGTGCGGGGAGGTCATTGAACTATGAAAGTGTCCCAGCAAATTTGCACTTGATTGTATAGGGATGCGAAAAATAATCTATTAATATCAATAAAATCGCCATAACTCTCGAACGCGTTGCTCGATTTTCATAATTTTTCAGTGATGTCAAGATAATTTCATTATGCATTACATGATTAGCCAATTTTTTAAAAAGTTATTAAAATAAACATTTTTTTGAATATCAAACCCTGCAATGCATGCATTTTTCAAGGAATATTTGACACATTGATTGCTTATATTAGAGTGGACATATAAATTCTCCTTTGGAAGAATTTACAAACATAATAAAAGCAAACCAAATAAGAAATTAAGAAAATATAGAAATAAATAGAACAGAATCATGATGTTTGTCTCATCATTGATCTTTCAAACTCATTACCCTATTTCAAATGCTTTTATCGGAATGCACGTTAAACTCTTTAATATAGGCCTTCAACTACCCATCACAGACACGCTAATTCAACGTAACAATGCCATGCCAAAAAGTGTATATACAATTATATACAATTACACATTTTAAATGTGCTTATTATTGGTATTCAAAAATAAAAAAGAGATAAATAGCAGGATTTAAAAGTAAACATATCGGCGACAACGAGCTTCGAACCGTAGCCCTCATGATCAGAAGGCAGTAAGCAAACCACTACACCATGGTTGAGCTGTTGTTATTCATGCGAATTTATTTATAACAAGGATAACAAGAATTAATGACGCAATAACGGTCTACCAGAATAATATAACTTAAAGAGTAATATATATTTATTTAACATTATGGTAGACCGTGCTCATTTGGCTTAAATAGGGGAATAATTACCAATAAACATATCAAAGTTAGGAAGGTATGTATAATGTGACCGTGTATATTCAAAATATACGTTAGATAAATGCTGAATGCGACCAAAACATGAGTTTTAATGAATGATTTCATTGGATCGAAGCTCGATAACACAATACAGTAGCATTGCAATGATAGGATTAAATACGCTGAAATCGAGTGCAATTGTCATCAGTTTCCCGGTGGCATATAGTTACTGGCCTTGCTTCTCGCCCCGAGATCTCGAGTTCGAATCCATGTAATGCTATTTTTTCTTTCTTTCTTTCTTTCTTTCTTTCTTTCTTTCTTTCTTTCTTTCTTTCTTTCTTTCTTTCTTTTTTTCTTTTTCTTTTTTCCTTTATGTTGCCAATTTACATTTACATTTACCAATGAACTAAAGGGAAACGATTGTTTTGTTTTATGATTTTTTTTGTTATTTCAGGAGGTATTTTTAACTGATTGTACTCTATATTTCCAATATGATTTAATTTTGATTAGTTTTAAATTGTTTTAAAAGTGAATTTTGAGATAATGCGCTTATAATAGCAATCATGTGTCAAATATGCCTTAAATAATGCATATATTACAGCGTTTTGATACCTAAAATATTTAGTTTGACAAAAATGACAATTAACGTAACCAAAAAATGCACAATGTTATTTGTTTTAAATTAGTGAAAAAATCATGTCAATCGAGCAACGCGTTTGCGAGTTATGGTAATTTTTCTGAAAGTAATAGATTATTTGTTGTCTTCTTCAATACAATCAAGTGCAAATTTCCCTGGGACACTTGTTCATATTTCGCGCCCTCTGTTCAATAAAACCGGTCATATGAAGTTCACCATGTGATATTTTATTTGTATAGTTTTCAACCTATTTCGAATCCCCTCCCTCCCCCACCAACCAATGTTGGAGCAAAAATATAGGCCATTTAAAAATGAGGCGTTTGGTATACAACATTGAATAAGGGGTGCGGGGAGGGTCATTGAACTATGAAAGTGTCCCAGCAAATTTGCACTTGATTGTAGGACCTTAAAGTTACCACACTGGTGCTCTTAAAAGTTGGTTTCGAAGGACGAAAGCCTTGAACATACAGAATGCATAGAGTAAAGTAATGTATATTTTAATACTTGTTTTATTCTGTACTTTCATTAAATCCGGCGCAAATTCTTGGGATTGACCCAAGAGTCTTCATATTACAAGTTAAATGTACATGATGTGACATTAAAATGGAAAATGGCGGGTATTATGAAAACTGCTTTAATCTTGGTTAAGCATAAGCAGAGACAGTTATTAAAACCATAAGCTGTTCAATTTCAGACGCCACCCTTCAGATTTTAGCAAGAAGTTACTACAGCATTGAGCATCGTGGATGATTGCCATTTGATGAAAAGGAAATATATATGACTTGATCACGTGTGCTACCACGCCCTCCTACTGCTACATGCAGACGTTTGTAGTCACGTGGTTTAGCCGCACCTTCAGTTTGCTGAATTAGATCAACCGACAAAAATAGCGTTAGAATTTGATATACACATCAGCGAATGACACATATAGACTTCACAAAGGATTTGTGTAACTTTTCTGGTGCATTAAACATATGCAAAGAGTAGAGATTTTATATTAAATTAAGTTCAGTCGCAGAGCACATATTTAGAATTAGATAGCTAAATCTGTCGATTCCTTTGTCTGATTATCATCATCAAAAAGTTAAAACCTTTAGAATTCGACTCCAAATAGTGAAAGATACACATCAGCGAATGACACATTTATAAAGTTTACATAAAGATTACTATAACTTTTCTGGTTTATTAACAAGTGTAAAAGGAGGTATTGTATATTAAATTAACATGTATTGACATGTATTTTAAGTCTCGTATAGCTAAATATGTCGATTCTTTTGTATAATTATCATCATAGGAAAGATAAAACCTTTAGAATTTGACTCTAAATAGTGGAAAGCTACAACTTGTAAACATCCATTAACGCCTTAACGACGTGATCGGCGCTATACCACTACCACACCCGCACTATTAATATACTAACGTCATAAATATTTTATCACTACCACACCCTATTTGCTGACATCTTGTCAGCTTACTTTCAATCATCTCTGCTATCGCGCATAAAAGGTTACGAATCTTGCAAACTATTTAGAACTAAGTTCCGAATTCATTCGTGGCAGTTATTTGGAGGATCGTGACAGGACGACTTATTCAGTTTATACCTGTGGAGCAAGTGTTGATTCATCAACCTTGTGGCATCAAAATATACCATTAACCTAACCCTGGTTTGATAGAGACTCTACCTAAAGTATCCGAAATGTTTGTCCGCGATTAAAAGCTATAAAATTGGTTTTAAACCTCTAAACCTTTCTTCATTTGCTTTCAGTCCCTGTCCATTTCTGTTGGAGGATCCAAAGGACATGCAGTAATATATCTAGCGCTGGATCCAATCCGGTAAGTACCCTTTTACTATTTCATATCGAGATATGGATTCAACGAAAGCAACTTTTGGCGTGTTTTGTATTTGTTTTTATTTTGAAAATCATTTGATGAATTTGAATAAGACAATGTTAAGGGCTCAAACAACGACGTTTACATAGAACTAGCCCCGTTCATAAATCGTGACGTCTCTCGAATAACGAGGGAAGCGAGCACCGAACGTATATGGTATCAGAGTGCATCACAGAGCCTGTGCCACGTTTGCACTGTATTTTTGTGAGACCTGATTGTAATATGTAAATGCATTTGTGTTGTATTATTTTGATACGCAGTGGTGTAGATTTCTTTTTGACATTGAGTAGGGCTGGAGGACGGTGTAAAATATGTGAGTTGTTCGCTCCAGAATAACCTTTCTGGAATAAATTCGCGCAAACATTTGCCATTTTGAAGCTAAAAATTGTCCAATGTGACTATAAACCGGATCAAACTGTGCAAATGGAAATGAACTGAAGTAGAACTGTGCAAAGGTGAGGGCAATGATTTTGGGGAAGGCCGAAAGGGTAAAGCAGTTTTTGGAACGCTGTTTGGAAATCCATGACTCATAATTATTGCACAGCCCCTCATTAACCGACGTTGAATTTCTCTGGAATTTCCACTATTATCCTCAACTAGCGTATTTAGTACAAAACGATAAAAAACAAAAACTTGACGCAGAGGGTAAATACATGTTTATACTATAAAACAATTGAGTTCAGAACCTTCATTTTCCGTGGCGACACCATGACAGTTTTCGTTTGGAGCAAGGTAGGGGAGAGGGAAGTCTAGAGGTCCAAAATGGCTGTTTTGTTTATCTTTTTAATATTATTTGTTTCAATCATCTCCATCTATTCAATGTTTTCCTTGTTTGTTAATCACTAATTTGATATCACTAGATGTGTTTTTAAATCATATCAAACTGGTAAAAAAAAGAGATTGGTCCTACGTATTAAAAGAATTATGTAATTATCTATTCTATTTTGTTGTTATTTATGTTGTTGTTGTTTATATTGTTTCACCACAACTTTATATACGTAAATAGCCTGTCATATTTCTGACAATGTTGGCAAAGTTTTTTATGTAAACTTTATTTCAAGAAGAAAAATAAGCCCACTGAATTAGGTCGACCGGCAAATTAGGTTTAGAATTTCATATACACATCAGCGAATGAAACATTTATAGAGTTTACACAGAGATTACTCTAATTTTCTGGCTTATTAACAAGTGTAAAAGATGTTATTTTATATTAAATTAATTTCTGTCGTATAGCACGTATACAAGACTCGTATAGCTAAATCTGTCGAATCCTTTGTAAAAATATCATCATAGGAAAGATAAAACCTTTAGAATTTGACTCTAAATAGTGGAAAGTTACAACTTGTAAACATCTATTAACACCTTACTCATTCTTTAATCATAGTCATGTGATGGAATAAGCGAAAAGTTCAATAAATAGCTGCCGCGCAGGAGTGTATAGCTGCCATCTGTACAATCATTTTTTACTAACTTGCAGGTGAAAAATTCGAAACACAGTTGATTTAATATTTTTGATATTTTTTTTAACGTTGCGATCAAAACCTTTGATTTTCAGCTTATTAACAAAAACACCCGCTCCTGTTTAGAGATGATTGTTGACTCCCTGTTCAAACAAACGGGGTTCGCGGTCAAAATGATAACGTCATCAATCAGGGGCGTAGCCAGTTTTTTGGTGGGGTCAAAATAAAATTTCGGGGACACAGACGAAAAAATTCAGTTGCATCATCTAATGAATGAATAGACTGTGTGTCTTCGAGCTGCCAAAAATTTTTATTGGGAGGATGTGCGCCATTTGGCCCATGATCGGGACTTTTGGTAGAAAAGGGTAGAAAAGGGGCTCCTTGCCCCTTTTCTTTTCCTTTGCCCTCCTGATTTTCTTCTTTCATTTTTTGTTCGGGGGGACTCTGGTTGGCTTGAAGTGTGTAGTTGTCGTGATCGCGAAAATTATCTTCTCTGAAACGTCACCCTAATAGATAATGCAAACGTTAACTTTGGTGCCAGGTGGCATGGTGTCTTTGTTACGTCACCGTGATAGGGAATGCTAACGTTAACTTTGGTGTCAGGTGACATGGTGTCTTTGTTGGCTGATTTGATAGGGAATGCTAACGTTAACTTTGGTGCCAGGCGACATGGTGTCTTTGTTACGTCACCGTGATAGGGAATGCTAACGTTAACTTTGGTGTCAGATGACATGGTGTCTTTGTTGGCTGATTTGGTATCGGTATACCCACGATTAAGGGGTTTCTCAATTGCCCAGTCATTATATTAGGCAAAAAAGGGTTGTCTCAAAGCTCCCGCACGCATTTGTAAAATTACGCGATTTGAAAAAAAAAAGTAATTTAGAATTTTTTTTATTTAAAAAAAATATGACAGGATGAGCCCTGTTGTAAAGTGTTTTCACCACACCAAGTTTATGGACCAATGGGTGATTTGGGCTGAACAATATTGATCAGTATGTATAGGAGCTTGTAAGTTTTGCAAAACACTAATACTAAGGAAGAACGATCTATGTTGACAGTCAATAAAGAATCCGAGAAGGGGAGTTTTTTGTCCGTCGGGCCTTCTTGAGTGAATTTAATATTTAGTTAATATGTGCGAATAAGTTGTCACGTTCCGTTGACTATGATGTGCCATTTTGGACCCTGAACCCAGTTAGTTTAGACGGGGAGTCAAAGAAGCACTGTGGGTACGAGCCGAACAACCATCCCTAAACATGGAAAGGGACGTTAGAGTTTATCTTCCACTTATCAAGAAACTTCCTCGTCGATTGACCTCCCACCCAGCTGAAAACCAAAGGCAACGTTGGCAATTCGATGTGGTCAGAAAGAGGGTACGTTACATAATAATCGTGTGAAAACTAGCATTTTGACGAAAAGTTAGCAAAATAGTAAATCTTACATTATAGCCGTACGGAAACAGCTTAATGTCTTTACGTAATTACTTGTATGTGCTCGAGTTTTGAAACCTTAACAGCCAAAAATACGTTTACGTTGTTGGGAAAAGTGTAAATGTTTGTAACAAACTTTTCTCCAAGCCCATTGGAAACTTACTTAACTTTGAAACTATATTTTAATAAGAAAAACAAGCTCTCTAAATTAGGTCTACCGAAAGAAATAGCTTCAGAATTTCATATACAAGTCATTAATAGATTTTACATAGGAATAATTATATCTAGTTTATTATATTAGCACGTGCATAAAGAGGGATTTTTATTAAATTAAGTGAAGTCGTACAGCACAGAGATACTACTTAGTAGCTAAATCTGTCGATTCTTTTGTCTAATTATTATCATAAGAAAGATAAAGTCTTTAGAATTTGACTCTAAATAGTGGAAAGCTACAATGCTTACACCTTTACTCATAGTCATGTGATGGAACAAGCGAAATAATATAGCTGCCGCGTAGGAGTTTATACTTGTGCAGCATATTATATAATGTGGTTGTAAGGAAAACCATAGCTGCCATCTGTGCAATTAGTTTTTACCAACTTGCCTCCTACAGATCTATGCGTGTGTACGATTAAAGTGAGCGAAAACACCAAAAATGTACACCCTTAATTCAGTCATAATGCATCAAAGGCGTTTACGAGCACCAGATAGTTCGTCCAGGTTCAGAAAGGCTAATTGTGGTTGTTGTTTTTTTGTTTAATAATAATAAATTAAATTAAAGCCATAATGTACAATCAGGTAAACTTGTTTGCATATTTGTCTTGAATTAATATCATAATTAAGACATTAAATTCCCCATAGAGCTCCACGGGTGATGGTTGTTTGATGTGATCATTTATTAATGTTCCTTACTAGACCTTTACAATACCAACAGCTATCACACTAATACACACATTTATCATTCAGTAGACATGAATAACGACATTTCATTGATGAATATGCAAATAATATAATTTCGTATCAGTTTTCATAAATTACCGTACAATATATACCCGTGTTAATCAGCTCTTAATCAGCACCGGCAACAAACGGGTCTGGCTACTAGCGGAGTATTCTAACCGTGCCAATCGCGTATGCGGTAGAGACGGCATTTCCCCCTGCCTCGCTTCACGCGCTTACTGTGCGTCGCGCATTGGTAATGGCGCGCCGTATTGCATGGTCAGGCGGTAGTCGTATGACAGGAAATTGTAAAAGCATGCATGGGAGAGGTTTGAGTAAAACTTGATTATTTTAGAATATTGTGATGTTATTTATTTATTTGTTTATTTAGGCCAATATCAGAATCAGAATCAGATTATATTGACATTCATCTTACAACAAGATATGGTCAAACATATCTAAAACCAATAACAGGCCTATAGTAAGTTCATGTCTGCGGCCTCATGTGATACGGTACGACCTCAAAACCAGTGATATTTTTCGTATTGCATGAATAAACAGGGGATAACTAATAATATTTTTTTTATCTATTTTTAGATTTTCTTTTCTTTATCAAAATTGTCATCTTTTTCTGACTTTTTGTGGTAATTTTATTCTATAAAATGTATATTTATGTGCAAATAGAGGGCGCCCGGCAGGGCACTCAACACAAATGACCATACGGGTATGCTCCCCGGAAAGACCCCCCCTTTTTTTGGATTTCGCAGCTCCGAAAGACCACCCTATATTTGACCAAAATCGAGCTCCGAAAGACCCTTGATTTTGATAATTTCAGCTCTGAAATGTTTTTTAGGCGATTTTCAACCAGAAAGCCAAGAAAGACCCTTGATTTGGCCTGTTCGCAGCTCCAAAAGTCCCCCATTTTACTTGTTCGCAGCTCCAAAAGACCCCTTTTATCGGTACGCCGTCAGCTCCCAAAGACCCACCACCTTAAAATTTCGGTGGAGCATACCCACCAATATTTTTTCGATGTGCCCCCCGGAGAGGGCGCTAATTACATATAATTTAAATTTAATTTAGCCCAATAATATGAATTATTCCTTTCATTTCGTGATAAAAAGTAGTTTGAAAATGTCTTTGCTGTATGTTTTAATCTTATTATACAAGTGTCTATCCCTTGTAAAGTTACAAACTTTGCTTAATAATGAATACAGTTCTATATGCCATCAAACAACCGTGACGAAAACCGAAAAGATAGTGAAACAGAAATACAGGAAATACAATCATTAATTAATGGCATTAATGTAAGTAATTGATTAATTGGAAAAACGTAACTTTATTAATCAAGTAATTTTCTTTTTAAGTAAGCTATAAAGTAATCATAGCAGTTTTAAAATTTTTCAAGGAAAGAAATATGAAGAACAAACATGAGAAAAAAAGGCGACATAAATGACAGAATTAGGTGGATTCGTTCGTGGACAGGGTATGTGAATACGTAATATTAATTAATTTTGATAGCATGCACGATAAACCGACTGGTCTAGTGATTGGTGTGACCCCGGGGGTGTGACATCGCGTATTCCCTTAGAAACGTCCAATGATCCAATGTGATGGAGGTGAAAACCTGATTGAAAAACAATATTACTATGTATATGTCTATTGTACAATCAGTATCGTACAGAGAATGTCAGAATCGTTCAAATATGATCTCACGTAAGGATCCTAGAAGGTCGCCTCTTCACGACCATTTAATGAGGGCGAATAATATCTATGAAGGACCTTTTGGTCAAAATGTTGGCATCAAGTTCCAATAAAGTAAGTAAAGAATAAAAAAGCCACTTTACAACGTACAGCAAAAGAAGTTACAGTAATATATAAAAGAGGAATAATTGAGTGCAATTTGGTGGAAATTAAGCCTAGGACCTTAAAGTTACCACACTGGTGCTTTTAAAAGTTGGCTTCGAAGGACGAAAGCCTTGAACGTACAGAATGCATAGAGTAAAGTAATGTATATTTTAATACTTGTTTTATTCTGTACTTTCATTAAATCCGGCGCAAATTCTTGGGATTGACCCAAGAGTCTTCATATTACAAGTTAAATGTACATGATGTGACATTAAAATGGAAAATGGCGGGTATTATGAAAACTGCTTTAATCTTGGTTAAGCATAAGTCTAGCAGAGACAGTTATTAAAACCATAAGCTGTTCAATTTCAGACGCCACCCTTCAGATTTTAGCAAGAAGTTACTACAGCATTGAGCATCGTGGATGATTGCCATTTGATGAAAAGGAAATATATATGACTTGATCACGTGTGCTACCACGCCCTCCTACTCCTACATGCAGACGTTTGTAGTCACGTGGTTTAGCCGCACCTTCAGTTTGCTGAATTAGATCAACCGACAAAAATAGCGTTAGAATTTGATATACACATCAGCGAATGACACATATAGACTTCACAAAGGGATTTGTGTAACTTTTCTGGTGCATTAAACATATGCAAAGAGTAGAGATTTTATATTAAATTAAGTTCAGTCGCAGAGCACATATTTAGAATTAGATAGCTAAATCTGTCGATTCCTTTGTCTGATTATCATCATAAAAAAGTTAAAACCTTTAGAATTCGACTCCAAATAGTGAAAGATACACATCAGCGAATGACACATTTATAAAGTTTACATAAAGATTACTATAATTTTCTGGTTTATTAACAAGTGTAAAAGGAGGTATTGTATATTAAATTAACATGTATTGACATGTATTTTAAGTCTCGTATAGCTAAATATGTCGATTCTTTTGTATAATTATCATCATAGGAAAGATAAAACCTTTAGAATTTGACTCTAAATAGTGGAAAGCTGCAACTTGTAAACATCCATTAACGCCTTAACGACGTGATCGGCGCTATACCACTACCACACCCGCACTATTAATATACTAACGTCATAAATATTTTATCACTACCACACCCTATTTGCTGACATCTTGTCAGCTTACTTTCAATCATCTCTGCTATCGCGCATAAAAAGTTACGAATCTTGCAAACTATTTAGAACTAAGTTCCGAATTCATTCGTGGCAGTTATTTGGAGGATCGTGACAGGACGACTTATTCAGTTTATACCTGTGGAGCAAGTGTTGATTCATCAACCTTGTGGCATCAAAATATACCATTAACCTAACCCTGGTTTGATAGAGACTCTACCTAAAGTATCCGAAATGTTTGTCCGCGATTAAAAGCTATAAAATTGGTTTTAAACCTCTAAACCTTTCTTCATTTGCTTTCAGTCCCTGTCCATTTCTGTTGGAGGATCCAAAGGACATGCAGTAATATATCTAGCGCTGGATCCAATCCGGTAAGTACCCTTTTACTATTTCATATCGAGATATGGATTCAACGAAAGCAACTTTTGGCGTGTTTTGTATTTGTTTTTATTTTGAAAATCATTTGATGAATTTGAATAAGACAATGTTAAGGGCTCAAACAACGACGTTTACATAGAACTAGCCCCGTTCATAAATCGTGACGTCTCTCGAATAACGAGGGAAGCGAGCACCGAACGTATATGGTATCAGAGTGCATCACAGAGCCTGTGCCACGTTTGCACTGTATTTTTGTGAGACCTGATTGTAATATGTAAATGCATTTGTGCTGTATTATTTTGATACGCAGTGGTGTAGATTTCTTTTTGACATTGAGTAGGGCTGGAGGACGGTGTAAAATATGTGAGTTGTTCGCTCCAGAATAACCTTTCTGGAATAAATTCGCGCAAACATTTGCCATTTTGAAGCTAAAAATTGTCCAATGTGACTATAAACCGGATCAAACTGTGCAAATGGAAATGAACTGAAGTAGAACTGTGCAAAGGTGAGGGCAATGATTTTGGGGAAGGCCGAAAGGGTAAAGCAGTTTTTGGAACGCTGTTTGGAAATCCATGACTCATAATTATTGCACAGCCCCTCATTAACCGACGTTGAATTTCTCTGGAATTTCCACTATTCTCCTCAACTAGCGTATTTAGTACAAAACGATAAAAAACAAAAACTTGACGCAGAGGGTAAATACATGTTTATACTATAAAACAATTGAGTTCAGAACCTTCATTTTCCGTGGCGACACCATGACAGTTTTCGTTTGGAGCAAGGTAGGGGAGAGGGAAGTCTAGAGGAGGTCCAAAATGGCTGTTTTGTTTATCTTTTTAATATTATTTGTTTCAATCATCTCCATCTATTCAATGTTTTCCTTGTTTGTTAATCACTAATTTGATATCACTAGATGTGTTTTTAAATCATATCAAACTGGTAAAAAAAGAGATTGGTCCTACGTATTAAAAGAATTATGTAATTATCTATTCTATTTTGTTGTTATTTATGTTGTTGTTTATATTGTTTCACCACAACTTTATATACGTAAATAGCCTGTCATATTTCTGACAATGTTGGCAAAGTTTTTTATGTAAACTTTATTTCAAGAAGAAAAATAAGCCCACTGAATTAGGTCGACCGGCAAATTAGGTTTAGAATTTCATATACACATCAGCGAATGAAACATTTATAGAGTTTACACAGAGATTACTCTAACTTTTCTGGCTTATTAACAAAGGTAAAAGATGTAATCTTATATTAAATTAATTGCTGTCGTATGGCACATATTTTAAGACCCGTATAGCTAAATCTGTCGAATCATTTGTATAAATATCATCATAGGAAAGATAAAACCTTTAGAATTTGACTCTAAATAGTGGAAAGCTGCAACTTGTAAACATCCATTAACGCCTTACTCATTCTTTAATCATAGTCATGTGATGGAATAAGCGAAAACAATATGTACAATCATTTTCTTACTAACTTGCAGGTGAAAAATTCGAAACACAGTTGATTTAATATTTTTGATTTTTTTTAACGTTGCGATCAAAACCTTTGATTTTCAGCTTATTAACAATAACACCCGCTCCTGTTTAGAGATGATTGTTGACTCCCTGTTCAAACAAACGGGGTTCACGGTCAAAAAGGATAACGTCAGCAATCAGGGGCGTAGCCATTTTTTTTTGGTAGGGCGGGGGGGGGGGGATAAAATTTCGGGGGCACAGACGAAAAAAATACAGTTGCATCATATAATGCATAGATGTCTTCAATGCATGTAAGTCTTCGAGCTTCCAAAAAGGCTTTATTGGGAGGATGTGCGCGCAAAACTTATGTATTTTACACCATTTGGCCAATGATCTGGCTGAATTTTGGTAGAACAAAGGCTTCTTGACCCCTTTTCTTTTCGTTTGCCCTCCTGATTTTCTCTTTTTCATTTTTTTTTTGTCAGAGGACACTTTCTTCTTTCATTTTTTGTCGGGGGGCCTCTGGTTGGCTTGAAGTGTGTAGTTGCCGTGATCGCAAAAACTATCTTCTCTGAAAGGCGACACGGTGTCTTGGTTACGTCACCGTGATAGGGAATGCTAACGTTAACTTTGGTGCCAGGTGACATGGTGTCTTTGTTGGCTGATTTGGTGTCGCTATACCCACGATTAAGGGGTTTCTCAATTGCCCAGTCATTATACCGGGTATTAGGCAAAAAAGGTTTGTCTCAAAGCTCCCGCGCGTATTAGTAAAATCACGCGATTTAAAAAAAAAAAAAGAAATTTAGAATTTTTTTTTATTTCAAAAAAATGACAGGATGAGCACTGATGTAAAGTGTTTTTACCACACCAAGTTTCTGGACCAATTTGTAATTTATGTTCAGTATGTGTAGGAGCTTGTAGGTTTGCCAAACACTAATACTGAGAAAGAACGATCTCCGTTGACAGTCAATAAAAAAATCCGAGAAGGGGAGTTTTTTGACCGTCAAATCTTCTTGAGTGAATTTAATATTTAGTTAATATGTACGAATAAATAAGTTGTCACGTTCCGTTGATTTGATTATGATGTGTCATTTTGAACCCTGAACCCCGTTAGTTTAGATGGGGAGTCAAAGAAGCACTGTGGGTACGAGCCCAATAACCATCCTTAAACATGGATGGGGCGTTAGAGTTTATTTGCCACTTAATTGACTGGGATCGGGTCATCAAGAAACTTCCTCACCGATTGATCTCGGACGACCCTATGTCACCCACCCAGCTGAAGACCAAAGGCTTTGGTCGCAATATTGGTAATTCGATGTAGTCAAGAAGTGGGTACGTTACATGATTATCGTGTGACAACTAGGATTATGAGTAAAATAGTAAATCTTACATTATAGCCTTACGGAAACAGCTTAACGTTTTTACGTAATCACTTGTACGTCTTCGAGTTTTGAAAAGTTTACAGCAAAAAAAAACAAAAACATTTACGTTGTTGAAAAAGTGTAAATGTTTGTACCAAACTTTTCTCCAAGCCCATTTGAAACTTTACTTAACTTTGAAACTATATTTTAATAAGAAAAACACGCTCTTTAAATTAGGTCTACCGAAAAAATTAGCTTTAGAATTTCATATACAATTCATTTATAGATTTATACATAGGAATAAATATATCTAGTTTATTATATTAGCACGTGCATAAAGAGGGATTTGATATTGAATTAAGTGCAGTCGCAGAGCACACAGATAGCTAAATCTGTCGATTCTTTTGTCTAATTATAAAGTCTTTAGAATGTGACTCTAAATAGTGGAAATTTACAATTTGTCAACATAATACGCCTTACACCTTTACTCATAGTCATGTGATTGAACAAGCGAAATAATATAGCTGCCGGATAGGATTTTATACTTGTACAGCATATTATATAATGTGGTTGTAAGGAAAACCATAGCTGCCATCTGCGCAATTAGTTTTTACTAACTTGCCTCCCACAGTTATGTGTATGTGTACGAACCAACAAATATACACCCTAAATTCAGCCATAATGCATCAAAGGCGTTTACAAGCAGCAGATAGTACGGTGGGGTTTTTTTTCACTGGGGGGGGGGTGTGGGGGTGCGTGTGGGGGTGTTCGTGTGTTTTGAGTAATAAATATTCAAACATAAGACGATTTTTTTTTTGCATATTGGTTTCGAATTAATATCATAACAAAGACATTAAATTACCCATAGAGCTCCACAAGTACGGGAAAAGATAGTGAAACAGAAGTAAATACAATCATTAATTATTAATGACATTAATTAATTAAGTAATTGATTAATTAGGAAATACGTAATTTTATTAAAAGCTATAAAAGTAATCATAGCACTTTTAAAATTTTTCAAGGACAGAAATATGAAGAACAAACATGAGAAAAATGGCGACATCAATGACAGAACTAGGTGGGTTAGTTCGTGGACGGGGGTATGTGAATACGTGGTATTAATTAATATTTGATAACATGCAAGATAGACCGACTGGTCTAGTGGTGGATGTGACATCGCGTATTCCCATAGACACGTCCATTGATCCAAAGCGATATGTCTATTGTACAATCAGAATCGTACAGAGAATGTCAGAATCGTTCAAATATAATCTCACATAAGGCTCCTAGAAAGTCACCTCGTTACGACCAATTAATGTGAGCGAATAATATCTCTGAAGGACCTTTTTATAATTTATAAAGTAAATAAAGAATACTAAAAGCACTTTACAACGTACAACAAAAGACGTTAAAGTAATAAACATATAAAAGACGTGCAATTTGGTGGAAATTAAGCCCAGCACACTGGTGCTCTTAAAGGTTGGCTTCGAAGGACGAACGCCTTGAAAGTACAGACTGCATAGAGTAAAGTAAAGTATATTTCAAAATACCTGTACTATTGTGTACTTTCATTAGATCTAGCGCAAATTCTTGGGGATTGAGCCAAGATTCTTCATATTACAAGGCAGGTGAGTTGTAAAAGTACATGACGTGGCATGAAAATGCAAAATGGCGGGATTATGAAAACTGTCTAGCAGAGACAGTTTTCAAACCCGCAAGGTGTTCAATTTCAGACACCACCCTTCAGATTTTTAGCAAGAAGTTACTGAGTGGATGGTTGCCATTGGATGAAAAGGAAATATATATGACTTGATCACATGGGTGCTACCACGCCCTACTACTGCTACATATACTCTCCCGACGAGAGTAACAGAGTCCCGCAGTAACAATTGTTGAATTTGTAGAAAATGATACTATCTTGAAAGTTATTTAATTACTACAATATCATCTATAATACCTTTAATCAGTTTTAATCAACTTTTCAACATCAAAACATTGCTGGAAAATAACGAAACAAACTTTTTTATGATCTCATGAAAAACCTGTACAAAATCCCCATAGGAAAAGTGGCGGCGCTGTGCTTAATTAGCTAATTATGACGTCAGTCCTTGACGACCACCATAACAACAGATGACGCCCGGGGTATTTGAACTCTTTTTAAAACATGTGATGCATAACAAATGATCAAGGTTATGAATTGCGATACTAGAAGAATAAAGGTATCCCCCGATTACAACGGATTATTAATTGTTATGCGATTATGTTATTTGCCACGATCCAAAAGAGATAACTTCCATTAAGTTAATATCATGCAGCCTCACTACAGTGATTTCCTATCTAGCAGCGCATTATAGTTTAATTCCTACTTCCAAAATTGCTCAGTTTTAACATCAGATCAGGCTCAAAATGCAAAATATGACCCATTACCAGAAGGGAATGATAGAAACATATCATAGTGAACGAAAATCTAACCGTGAAATTGCAAGATTATTGAATATTGACGAGGATCTGTTCGATATAATTTGAGAAAAAGAAGATTCATGGCTCAATGGACAATCGCCCGAAATCTACACGGCCGAAAAAAAAACCACCAAGATAATAATAACAACCGAACCCAAATAGCGTTTGCATCAAACATTGTTGATGAGTGCAGTCGGGATAACTGCAAGTCGATCATGACAACTTTTTGATAGCAACAGGGTATTAACGTCATAATGAGCATCATTAAACAGCGCCGCCACTTTTCTCAATGGAATTTTACTGTGTAATATTTTTTCTTTCTTTATTTTTGCAATAAATCAGAGCTCCAAGTTCCTGCAATTATGACTATTATTGATTAAAGGGTTTATATTTTAGTGACAGTTAGGTTTGATACGTTTTCCATCTGTAGTATCATTACAATTTAGCATTTTCTGCTGTTATAGAGGGTGCGGAAAAACATTTCGTCGGGAGAGTAGACGTTTGTAGTTTATATGTGATTTAGTCGCACCTTACTAGTATAATTATTTTAAGATGAAACTTAAGCTCGCTGAATTAGGCCAACCGGCAAAATTAGCTTTAGAATTTCGAATACACATCAGCGAATTATAAACTTTACAAAGGAATTAATATTTTCTGGTATATAAACATATGTAAAAAGAGAGATTTTATATTAAATTAAGTTCAGTGGTAGAGCACATATTTAGACTCAGATAGCTAAATCTGTCGATTCTTTTGTCTAATATCATCATAGAAAAGTTAAAACCTTTAGAATTCGACTCCAAATAGTGAAAGCTACACCTTGGAAGCATTCATTAACTCTTATGTTATAGTCATGTGAATAAGCGAAAAATTGTTATTAAAAAAAACTAGCTGCCTCGTAGATTCTTATGTCAGTAATGCGTGATTGGTGTATATAATGTGACTGTAAACAAGACCATAGCTCCCATTTGATTTTACTCATTAACTTGCCTAAATTTACCCTAGACCAATAAATATTTTAAATCTACTAGTTCAATTTTTGCATTTTGTGGGTTTGTTTTTTTGTGTTTAATTAAACATAAAATGAATTTGTCATAATTATGCTAGTTTTTGCTTACAATAAAGAGAAGATGAGAAAGGCGACAGCCATGCAGAGAGGCAAAAAACAATGCACCGACAAGGAGAGCTAATATTCTAATAAATATTACATTTTAGGAACCCAACTGGCAGGTCTTAGATGGTGCCAGGAACTGTTCTAGGAAATATAATGCGAGCATAGCGAACAGGAAATTTTGCATATTTGAACGTTTTCGTATTTTTTCCTAAACATATTTAGCGCTTTTTATTTAAAAGGTGCCAAAATGTGTGCCAAAAATCGCTGGCCCCATAATTATTTCACAATCTTTATACTAAGCAAAAATATCACGTGCAACAATAATGTTATGTAAATAAGCATATGAAAGAGGAATGGGTGGAATTGAACTACTACTACTACTACTACTACTACTACAAAGTTCTTAGGGCGCAATTCGCAAAGAAAGCATCGTTGCGCTTACAGTAAAAAAAAATACATAAGAAAACCAGTTCAGAATAAATATAAAACAGTTCAGAATAAATAAGTTTTGAGTCTCTGTTTGAAAAGAGTGACCGATGGCGAAAGTCTGATTTCTGTTGGTAATGAGTTCCAGCGCTTAACACCAGCTACAGGGAAACGACGATCACCGGCGACACTGATGGATCTATCAGCCAGGAGACGCGTGGTGTCATTACTTGATCTGAGAGTCCTTTGAGGAATATAAGGAGTCAGTTTGTTGGAGATGTACTTCGGAGCAAGGTTGTTGAGAGACTTGTAGATATACAGAAGAATTTTGAAACTGATGCGTTTATCAATGCTGAGCCAGTGGAGAGATGAATGAACCTAGGTCCTTCAAGTTACTAGACTGATGCTCTTAAAAGTCTGCTCTGAAGGACTGTGGCCTTGAAAGTATAGACTACATCGGTTAAAGTAAATTAAAGCTGACTTTAATATCTGCATATGGTGCAGTGTGCCGAGGCTGGTGGATCAACGTCTAGGCGTTGTGTCTGTGCGTAGCGTAGCGCACCATAAATCACTGCGCTTCCCCCCTTTTTTTTATTTATTTCGAAACCTGTTTTAATCTTGATCTAAAATAAAATCCATAGAAAAGCAAGTTATCAAAATCGTAAAGCTTCTCAATTTCAGACGCCACCATCCAGAATTTCATCGTCAAGTATCGTGGATGATTTCCATTGGATGAAATGGAAAATCAATGACGTAATCACATGGGCGCTACCTACTACGCCCTACAACAGCTACATGCAGACGTTTGTAGTCATATGATTTAGTCACACCTTGTCAGCTCGCCTTCAAACGTCGCTGCTATTTCAATAACTTGTTATTACAGATTTACTAATCTTATACTATCTTATCTGTTCGACTCTAATAGTTCTGAATTCGTGAATGTCATTTTGAGGATCCAAACGGGATGAGTTCAAGGTATTTAGTTACCTGTGAAGCAAGTGCTGATTCAACCGAATTTTAATTAACATAAATGCCAGCAACCTAACTTTTTGTAACTTTTCTGTGCATTTCAGGAATATCCAAAATGTTAGCTTGCTATTAAATTAGCTTTAAAACTCCAGATCGTTTCATCATTTGCTTTTGAGTCCGTGTCGGTGTTTTTGAAGGACCGAAGGACATCGAAATATATTTGGAGCATCCAATTCGGTAAGGATTTTTTTTTCTTATTTCCATTAAGATATTGATTGAATGAAAACAACAGTATTTTATGTGTGTTTGTGTTTGAGTGGATAAAAATGTATATGAAAAAGGCACTGGTCTGAATTTGTAATGAGCATGATGTATCTATTTGTAGCAGTACATATAAAACTCCATTGACCTGAATTGAATTTATTTTAATTTAAAATACCAATCAAACACAAAACGTTTTCGACATCATTTGCAACAGGTTATAAAAGGTTGTCAGTAAACGTTTTCGGGCTATATAAAGCGTATATTATAAAGGGTACAAAACGTTTTCATAACAATAAAAAACATTTTTGATAACCTCCTGCAAATATTTTAAATGTTTGCAAAAATAGTTTACAATATTATTTTGAAAATATTTTCAAAACATTATTGCAGTGTGTTTTTATACAAGATGTTTTTCATGACCTTTATATAACCCTGTGCTTGATTTGCATTGTTTTTGTTTTGAGTAATAAATAATTGTAAATATTAGATTAATTTGTCCAAAAAAAAATCTGATCATGTAATCCACTCTTAAATCCACTCTTAATTGTTTTCTGTATTTCCCTAGCGGCATATTTCCCTATGAAGACGTAACCATCTTACCAACAAACATTAATCCCGCCCTGTCATTTTGTTTGTTTATTTGTCATTTGTTTGTCATTTCAGCTTTTAGTTACAAGATTTCCATGCATGTAACCAAGTTGGTGAAATTACCAAGGCTGATATGCATTGTAAAATTGTCCCAATTTACATACCTCGCATAGTTATGCCTGTGTAATCGTGGTAGTTATAACACAAATCGTACAAATTATTTTTGTCATGGGGTATACCTGTTGGTATACAAGATGTGATACTGATTCATATCTATGCAAGAAGGCAAAAGTCCCAAAAAGTAATAGGGATGAAAATTACATTGAAACTCTTTACTGTGTAATATTGACTGCAACGATACAAATAATTCATACTACTTTTTTTTATCTTACAGGTTGAGTAGAGACCATCAATCAATCTGGGCTGAGACAATTACCGAAAGAAGGAGTAGAATATTTTCAGTAAGCTGGTAAGATCTATTAATTCAATGGACTTTAGGAACCTAAGTATCTCGTTGTTAAAGACGTCTTCAGCTTTATATGTTGTAATAAATCCACAGGTTGTATTCACCATAAAAAAGGCTAAACTTAATGGATAGATAATAATAAATATGTAGGTAGGTGTACTCTAGGTAGGTGGGGGATATTTTATGCTGGCGATTGGCTATATTGTAGGTTTGTGGGTGGGAACGCATTTTGTAGGTGGCTTGCTTAGGTATGTTATAGGTATGGGGTGCATGAATAGGTATGCTGTAAGTGGTGAGTGAATAGATATGCACTAGGTAGGTGGTTGGATTGGTATGTTGTAGGTAGGTGGGTGGATAGGTGTGCTATAGGTAGTTGGATTAATAGGTGTGTTATAGGTATGGGGTGAATAGGTATGCTGTAAGTGGTGAGTGAATAGATATGCACTAGGTATGTGGTTGGATTGGTATGTTGTAGGTAGGTAGGTGGATAGGTGTGCTATAGGTAGTTGGATTAATAGGTGTGTTATAGGTATGGGGTGAATAGGTATGCTGTAAGTGGTGAGTGAATAGATATGCACTAGGTAGGTGGTTGGATTGGTATGTTGTAGGTAGGTAGGTGGATAGGTGTGCTATAGGTAGTTGGATTAATAGGTGTGTTATAGGTATGGTGTGAATAGGTATGCTGTAAGTGGTGAGTGAATATATATACACTAGGTAGGTGATTAATTGGATTGGTATGTTGTAGATATGGGGTGAATAGATATATGTTGTAGGTAGGTAGGTGGATAGGTGTGTTATAGATAGTTGGGCGAATAGTAAATAGGTCTGTTGTAGGTAGGTGTAGATAGGTATGTTACAGGCATGTGAGTGGAATGGTATACTGTAGGGTGAATAGGTATGATGTAGGTAGGGGTGTGGATAGGAATATTGTAGGTGGTGGGTGAACTGGTATGCTCTAGGTATGTAGTTGATAGCTATAGTGTAGGTAGACGTTTGAATAGGTTTGCTGTACGTGTTGAGTGAATAAGTATGCCCCAGGTTGTTGGGTAGGTGTGTTGTAGGTAGGTGGGTAAATATGTATTTTGTAGGTAAGTGGGTGGATAGGTGTGTTACAGGTTGATTCGTGGAAAGGTATACTGGAGGGTAGATAGGTATGTTGTAGGTAGGTGAGTGAATGTAAATTGTGTGTCAAAATCGGGTGCCAATAGCCTTTTTCCCATTCTTTGGTCCACAAAAACTTTGTCGAGCATTTAGGGCATCAAATATGTTGTTTTTCTGGTAGAACTCAACGAGATCTACCAGATATATAGTTTTCCATACTTTAAATGCTTTCTTCAGCCTGATTAACCCTTGCAAAGGCTCAAACATCGCTAAAAATGTGTTTCCACTGCTCAAGTGTCAAATCTGACCCTTAATATTTTTCTTTGAATAAATGCGTTTCCTTTCCTTTTTTGTTCTTTTTTAATTAGATAACGCACCATCATATTGTTTATCAACATTATTTTTAGTGATTAAAACGTCTTTGTGTAATTCTAAAATAAATTGCACTTTCCACCAAAACGCTGTGAGCTACGTTATCCCTTTTAACACACGTTATTGAAAAGAACTAAAACAGAGGTATCAATGTAGTTTGCGGTTTTTGAAAGGAAACACTCATAGGTTTTTAAAAATCACAGTAAAAATCGTGATGCTGTAGCATTTTTGGCATAGAAATGTTGTAAACATTGAAATTTTGACCGACCATGTTAAGACTGGTGAGCTACGTTACCAGGATTCCATAGTATGCACTTGTATAACATGTACTTCCTAATAATACCAGTGATCGAACCCCATTTATATTAGAATTAAACTTCATAACGTTCTAACGCTCACAAATCACATCAAAAACCCGTGAACTACGTTACTATGAGCTACGTTACGCACTCATCTACGCATCTTTAAAACTTCTATAAAATGGTGAAATCGGTTTTACATTTCACTCAAGTGATCTTTTGTTTGCTTTTTATGACCTTGGATTAAGTAAAACCAGTCCATTTTGGAGCCGGTAACGTAGCTCACATTACATTGAGTTTTAGTGTTAAAAAACATCACGACTTCCTGAAAGAAAAATATGCAAGTGGTGTTGGCAATCTTTTACATCTGAAAGCAGTGATACGTTTACTCTTAAAAAACACAAAAAGCAGGTCTTTTTGAATAACTTTAATTTTTTTCAATTTTTACAGTGGATTGGCACCCGATTTTAATATGTGTGCTATAGGTAGATGGGTGAATAGGTATGCTGCAGGTAGGTGGGTTAATAGGTATGTTATAGGCAGGTGGATGAGTAGGTATGTTGTAGGTAGGTTGATAGGTTAAAGTAGGTGTGTTAATGGGTATGTTGTAGGTGGTTGGGTGGATAGGTATGCTTTAGGTAGTTGGGTGAATAGGAATGCTGCATGTAGGTGGGTGAATGGGTGTGCTGCAGGAAAGTCGGTGATTAGGTGTGTTACAGTCACTTGATTAAATGTCCACATAAATACACTAGTCGTCACATATTGGACTTAGGCAGAAGCACATAATAGGTGCTTGAGGGCGCACGCTATTATAGTATGAATAGGTATACTGTATGCCGGGGATATATGTATAATGTAGGTGAGTGGATAAGTAAGTTGCAGGTAGGTGGGTGGGTAGTATGTTATAGGCAAGTGGGTTGATATGTATGCTATAGGTAGGTGAGTGGGTAGGTATGTTGTACGTGGCATATGTATGTTATAGGTAGGTGAGTTGATAAGTAAGTTTCAGGTAGGTGGGTGGATAGTATGTTATAGGCAAGTGTTGATAGCTAATTAAAGTTCTTTGTCAAGACCAAAGGAAAAACTTACGTTTTTCTGCTGACAGTTTCACCAGAAACCTTCTGGCTTTCTCAAAGCGATTGATGTTGTTATTTCCATCTTTCTCAAAGCGATTGATGTTGTTCTTGAGTACCTGTCTCCAACGTTGGTCTTGAGCAGAGGATCAAAGATGTGGCTCAAAGCCGGAATGTGTCTCTGCTCAGACCAACGTTGGAGACAGGAGTACTTCCGGTAAGACAATAACATCCGGCCGGGAATCCCGCTCCAAGCAGATGGATCAATAACAACATCAATCGCTTTGAGAAAGCCAGAAGGTTTCTGGTGAAACTGTCAGCAGAAAAACGTAAGTTTTTCCTTTGGTCTTGACAAAGAACTTTAATTAGCTGTTTAATCAACAGACCTGATGAACCTCTTCAGTCAAGTGTGTTGATAGTATGTTGTACGTAGGTGGGCATACAGGTAGGTTGTAGGTAGGTGGGTTGATATGCATGTTGTACGTAGGTGGCCATACAGGTATGCTGAAGGTAGATGGCTGGATGTGTGTGTCTCAGGTAAGTGTATTTAAGCGTGGACATTTAGTAATATAATAATGTTCTGAGAAACTGGAATTGGTTGGTGGTGAATTTATTTCTTCATACTCCATAACATCAAAATACAAAGTCATATCAAATCATAAAAATGTAAGAGCGAACTCATTTTGTGTGTTGGTTTGTCTAGAGCGTGAGTGAGAGAGAGAACGAACTCCTAGCACGCTACAGCTTTTATTACTGATTTCCCTGTTCATAAACAAATATCCTTTGTCGATCATAATCGATTGGAATGAGTCGGCAGTTTGTGAGTTTTCCAAACAAGAATATCTTAAAAAAAAGTAAGACTCCCGCATCAACATTCTGCACTGTTACAAGTGGATATATGTTTACATCAAGTAGGTAGACAAAACTCTTCAAAATTGCCTAATCCTGGCTGTGGAATGTTATGTATATTATAGGTAGGTGGGTTGATATGTATGTTGTACGTAGGTGGGCATACAGGTATGCTGAATGTAGATGGCTGGATGTGGGTGTCTTAGGTAAGTGATTTTTTAAAACATTTTTGTAAGGTAGGTAGACAACACTCTTCAACATTGCCCAATCCTGGCTGCGGATGTTGCTAAAATTAGTCAGATAAATTAATCTATGCCACTAACAATGGTGCAAACAACTGAATTTAATGATTTTTATGATTTTCTGGATGAACAAATCACTGAATGGGCCTTTAAGTATATGCCGATCGATTTGTTTTTTTATTCCATTACAGATCAAGGGGGTGTTTTCAAGATTACGAAATGCCATCAGTGCCAAATACCTGAAGTTTCCACCGTTGTACCGTTTTCGTCTTTTTATATGTAGTGTGCCGCATATCATAAATAATAACAGTAATGATGGTTAGCATATTGTATATAGTCAGGATGGTGTAAATTGTTTATATCTTGTATGTCTATAAATATTATTAAGAAGTGAATACCATAATACTTATTTATAGGCCGTAGCGAAAAGGATGCGCCAACGCCGTCGGCGAAATTCGCTCGTGACATGGTTTACCAAATCATCAAAAACAATGTATCAATCACGATTATTTCTTGTTTTGATGATTTGGTTTACAAGTGTCAACTGTGAACACTCCTTTGACGACAAAACCCCAACATACACGGAAACTTACACCGTCACTGAAACAGAGATTGTTACTGAAACCAGTTTAGTTCCTGTCACTACATCAGATTCCAAAACTCACCAAAATGCAACTAATGTATGTGACATTAATCAATTATTTGTACTGTCCAACTACCAGAACAGAATGAGAGCATTTACTGGCCCTAGAAAATGCAGTGTACTAGTTACTACCAACAACAGTGCCGCTCTTTCTGTCAAAATGTTACACTCCGGTGTTCAAACCGTGTACTCTTATTTCTATATAGAAGTGTTTGCAAATGAAACCCAGAATTGTGCAGGTCGATATGTCTTGGTATCAGGGGTCTATGTTCCTTGTATGACAGTAATCAGTGGGAAGAAATTCAGATTTCACTTTCAGAACACCGAGATATTGCTCGAATTACGCAGTGAAGATGTTGAAACGTCATCATGTTTTGGAAGCTCATCTGATTTATTGAATGAGATACCAAGATGTGAAGTGACCCTTTATAGAAACCAAGTCAGGCAAATAGAACAAATAAAGTCATATGGAACTGGTATTTGGAATGATGATGATGATGATAATGATGATGATGATGATGATGATGATGATGATGATGATGATGATGATGATGATGATGATGACCATATCTTGTTCGAAGTAACTGCACACTTAATTCAATGTCCTGTGCCTTGTGTGTCTACATTGGGTTACAGGAAATGGGGGTATTCGTGCAATACAAACAGCTCACATGATCACGGTACAGATTTGATTGTGTATGAACAAAATATTGAAGGTTTGTCATTTGCTGACACCGGATTGCGTAACATTCATCCGAACGCATTTGCAGATCTTAACAGACTGAAATATTTACTCTTAGACCACAACAACATTCAGGTACTCCCTGTAACTGGTTTTCAAAACCTTGCGCTACTAGAAATACTTGATTTAGCTTACAACTCTTTATCAAATTTAACATCTGACATATTCAATTCATTGGACAACTTGCGTTATCTTGATCTGAGCCAAAATATGATTTCCAGACTACACGTTTACCTCTTCGAAACACTCATTGCAAATGAGCAAATGAAAAGTAATTTTCTTGATCTTAGTAATAATGACCTGACAACCTTTTCAGATGAAATCATAACCTCACTAGACAAAATACATGGTACCATGAATCTGAGTCATAATGATTTGACCACTTTGCCTGATGGACTGTTTACTTCTCTAGCCGATATAAGGGGGAATCTTGACCTGAGTTATAATAATTTCACCCAACTGCCAAAATCAACATTCTATTTACTAAAAGGAATACGGGGAACACTTGACCTAAGTTATAATGATCTGATCGAGTTGCCATACGATAGATATAGTTATTCACGTCGCGCATTCTCTTCACTACGAGAAATACGGGGAACCCTTGACGTTAGTCATAATGATCTTATCAGGTTGTCATCCCGTACATTCTCTTCACTAAGAGAAATACGAGGAACCCTTGACCTAAGTCACAATGCTCTAATCGTGCTGCCAGACTATTTATTCAAATCACTACAAGAAATACGGGGAACTCTTGACCTGAGTCATAATAAATTGACTACAGTGCCATATGAGTTATTCCACCGTCTACGTATGATAAACGGGACCCTTGACCTAAGTCATAATAACCTTACCACATTATCTTATGGAATTTTCGCCTCAGTACAGGTAATTAATATAACCTTTGACCTGACTCATAATGACTTGGTCACATTGTCAAATGGAATATTCACCTCAATAGAAGAAATATGGGGACCCATAATCGACCTAAGTCACTATAACGTGACATCATTATTAGACGAAATATTCTTCTCTTTACGAATATTACTTGGGGTCCTTGACATGACTCATACTGACCTAGACACATTACCAGGTGGAATATTTACGCCACTAGAGGAAATATGGGGATCTATCGACCTGAGTCATGCTAACTTGACCCGATTGCCAGATGGAATATTCACCTCACTGTGGGTTATTGGTGGAGCCCTTAACCTTAGTCATAATTACTTGGTCACTTTGCCAGATGGAATATTTTCTTCAGTCATGGATATAGTGAAAACCCTTGACCTGAGTCATGATGACTTGGTCACCTTGCCGGATGGAACATTCGCCTCACTAAGAGAAATAGATCGGGATGGAACCCTTGACCTGAGTCATAATGACTTGATCACCTTGCCGGATGGAATATTCGCCTCAGTTGAACAACTTGGAAACCTTGATCTAAGTCATAATGACTTGATCACCTTGCCAGATGGAATATTCGCCTCACTAAGAGAAATAGATCGGGATGGAACCCTTGACGTGAGTCATAATGACTTGATCACCTTGCCGGATGGAATATTCGCCTCAGTTGAACAACTTGGAAACCTTGACCTAAGTCATAATGACTTGATCACCTTGCCGAATGGAATATTCGCCTCAGTTGAACTACTTGAAAACCTTGACCTAAGTCATAATGACTTGATCACCTTGCCGGATGGAATATTCGCCTCAGTAACATCTGTGTATGGAACCCTTGACCTAAGGTATAATGACTTGATCACATTACCGGATGGAATATTCGCCTCAATTACAAATGTAGCTGGAATATTCGCCTCAGTTGGAAACCTTGACCTAAGTCATAATGACTTGATCACCTTGCCGGATGGAATATTCGCCTCAGTTGAACTACTTGAAAACCTTGACCTAAGTCATAATGACTTGATCACCTTGCCGGATGGAATATTCGCCTCAGTAACATCTGTGTATGGAACCCTTGACCTAAGGTATAATGACTTGATCACATTACCGGATGGAATATTCGCCTCAATTACAAATGTAGCTGGAACCATTGACCTAAGTCATAATTACTTGATCACATTACCGGATGGAATATTGACCTCAGTTGAGGAAATATGGGGAACCCTTGACCTAAGTCATAATGACTTGATCGCATTGCCGGATGGAATGCTATCCTTATGTAAAGCAGTACTCCGCATTGACCTGAGTCATAATGCCTTAATAACATTGCCGGATAGAATATTCGCCTCAGTTAGGATTATACGAGGATCCATTCTCTTAAGTCATAATAAATTGACCTCATTGTCATATGAAATATTTGGCGCTCTGATTCGTTTTTTTGGAATACTTGACCTTAGTTATAACACATTGGTAACATTACCAGCTGAAATATTCACTTCAATGCAAGACCTAAGAATCCTTGACCTGAGTCACAATAGTTTGACGACGCTGCCAGGTGAAATTTTTTCAAGATTTTACAGATTGTTGATTCTTAGACTAAGTAGTAATCAGTTGAAGATAAATACATCCTTATATTTTAGGTCTCTCTCTGCATTGGAAGTACTCCATTTAAACAGAAATTCCATAGGTAAATATCCTCAAGATTTGTTTGAGTTTACTTCAAGTTTGTTACATTTAGATGTATCAGAAAACAGGTTGAAGAATATTCCGTATGGTATATTTAAAACTCTTGGGGTATTGAAATATTTGAACATAAGCGCAAACGTACTGATAACTCTACCTTCATTTAGAACACTAGTAAAGTTGCTGGTATTGGATATAAGTGAGAACAGACTTAAAAACTTAACATCGCAAACCTTTGGCGGACTGAGCAATTTACAATCTCTGTTGCTTTCCAAAAACCAAATTATAGAACTACCGATTTATGTTTTTATTTACTTACATAACCTTCACACCCTGAACATCTCTGAAAATAGTATCCAAAGAATCGAATACAAAGTTTTCTATCCGAAAGTTCAAAGCATTGATCTCAGAGGTAATGACATGTTCAAAATAGGGCATCAATCGTTCCAAAATTTACGAAATTCAACTGTTTTGGTAGACAAATATTCAACTTGTTGTTTTATTAATAATGCGAAATGTATTTCTCAAGAACCTCGCCCTGAATATCTAACTTGCAATAGAATGTTGCACGATTATTCTATCAGGATTTCAATGTGGATTGTCAGCATATTCGCATGTGTATCGAATGGAATTGCTTTTTACTTACGGACACGTGAAACACAAACAAACAAAGTACAAACCTTATTCATATCACACCTGTCACTGTCAGACCTCCTGATGGGCATCAACATGCTCATTTTAGTTATTGCTGATTTATATTATGGAGAGTTCTTTCCATCATATGCCCATATCTGGCGAGAAGGGTTTGCTTGTAAACTGGCTGCATTTTTGTCAATAGTATCTAGTGAGGGATCTGTATTTTTTATTACCTTGATAAGTATTGATCGTCTGTTGGTAATAAAATATCCATTTGGTGCGGGTCGTCGAGTAACAACAAAAGTGGCTCGAAGCTGTATTGCATTCGCTTGGTTGGTAGCCATATTGGTTAGTGTCATTTCCATCGCTTTTGCAAGTGATGACGGGGAAATATTTGGTATTTCTGAAGTATGCATTGGTATCCCGATTGATCTTCGCCATCTAACCCTGTGGAAGAATGATTACATTACAATTAATGGGATTGATACTGATACGCAATTAATATACTATAAATACCCAATTTTTGACATTCTGTATTATAATTATTTGACGAAAGTTACCATATATCAAGATCAAATTCAACAAAATGTCACATATACATCAGCTGAAATTACAGGCAGCCGTATTGCCCCATTATTTTCCATTGTGATATTTGTCGGGGTTAACCTTTTATGTTTTATTGTAGTAGCAGTTTGTTATGTGGAAATATTTCGATCCGCTAGTAATTCCTCAAAGCAAGCAACAGGAACGCAAAACAGAGAGCAAGAACTTCGCATGGCTAAGAAAATGTTTGCAATTGTGTTCACAGATTTCTGTTGTTGGGTGCCCTTGTGTACTACGTGCATCCTTGCACAAAGTAGAGTTATTGAAATATCACCAGAAATGTACGCATGGATAATAGGTTTCATACTGCCTATAAATTCATCTATAAATCCATTTGTGTATGTGATTAATGGTGAGATATCAGATTATCTGGAAAAAAGGAAGAAAAAAAAAGCTCAAGCTAGAAAGGCAAGAGAACAAATAGAATTGCGACGCCAACGCCGCGCTAAGCAAATAACACTTCAATAATGATATTCTAGTACCTGTATGTACTAGATGTTAGTGAAGGCGCGATATAATTAGGATCAATCTGAACATTACATGATATTATGAGTGTGAACGAGTTATTTCTTGATATGTACCAGTGGCGTAGTCAGGTTTTCGGAACGGGGGGGGCACAACTTGTAAATGTACCGCCGAAAAAATTTGCCGACGGAAGTTTTTTTTTTGCCAGTGCGGTCCACGAAAATCTATAAAGTGGGGGGGAGGGAAGGGGCAAAGGGCAAAAGATTTTTCACAGCGTTTTTAAGTTTATATATCAGTATCCTTCAATGTGCTAGCTTAAACAGCAAAAAAGGAAGAGTCATATCCAAGATTTGAAGTATTTGGGCGACATGTTCTTTGTTTCTTCAACATGTTCACACAAAATATTGTCTATTGTTGACCCCCTATTTGTTTAGTAAAGACCCGTTGTCTACCGACGGCCTAAGATGAACCGACGGCACTGATGAGGGGGGGGGGGGGGGCACAATGTACTGTAACAGGTCTAATAAGTTATGTTTTATTATTCGTAGATTCATTTCAGGTTTGTCAAAACAATGTTCTATTAACCCAGAGGCTAAGTTGTGACAAAGTTTACAAATTACGAATGTCCACGAATGAAGTATGAAAACAAATATAGCCAAAACAAAAGTCCATCAAATGTATATTGCCGAGTAAAACATATGTATATTATTAGTTAAATGGTAACATTAAAAACATTATCAAAATGATTGAGTGGTTATTTTTTATTTAAATGTTGACAAAATACACGGGATGGTTTGTAATTTTTGCTATTACACGAAAGTTTATTACAGCAGTCAAGTTAGCTCAATCGATAAGGCGTTCGATTATGGTGCGAGATGTTGCGAGTTCGAACCCTGGTGGTACCTAGTATGCTCTCGTGGAAAAATTGAGTTAGCTTAAAATTCCCCTGGACAAGGAACTTACTGCTAATTTGTCTCGTTGTAACCCGTACGAAACTCGGGAAGCTGATCCTGGTTGCGTTGGTTTATTTGTGGAATGTCTTGGGTGTGCGCTCTTGAAGCAGCAAAGTCCCTGATTTGTTGTTTAATGGTTTATGGAATGATGTGGGGCCATAGTGGTCAGCGACAACCTGTAAAGTGTGCTGAGGCTTGTGGATCAACGTCTAGGCGTTGTGCCTGTGCGTAGCGCACTATAAATCACTGCGCTTTTTTTAAAATTATTATTATTAAAATTCCACCATTGTCCTTCATTTTTCAAATAATCATCGCAAAGAGTAGCGTAACAAAATGTATATAAATTAGTAATGTAATGTAAATCAGGTAATGTTGTGAACAAAAAATTCAAAGAGTTGTATTAGTAATCAAACACGTTTCTGAACGCATTCTTGCTCATTCTGTAATCAAAACCATACGAAAAAATGTTTAGAGCATTATAGAGGGATCGTGTATAGAATTTAATGTAGTATCCCAGCAAATACAAAACGTTTTCGACATCATTCGCAAAAGGTTATAAAAGGTTGTCAGCAAACGTTTAAATGTCGGGTTATATAAAGGGTATATTAAGAGTATAAAACGTTTTCATACCCTTAAAAACATTTTTGATAATCTACTGCTCAGCAAACAAAAATGTTTTACAGAAAACGTTTAAATGTCGGGGTATATAAAGGGTATAAAAACGTTTTAATAACATTCCAAAAACATTCTTGAAAACTTGATAAAAAACATTCTAAACAGAATGTTATTTTGGGGTTGAAAAAATATTTTGCGAAAAATGTTTGCCCAAAATATTTTCAATAACGTTTTAAAAACGTTTTCATGACCTTTATATAACCCGACATTTAAATGTTATTAAAAGGTTTTGAAAAAAAACATTTCAAGAACATTTCTGGGTTTGCTGATTTCAAATATTTTGACATAATGTTATTTAAGTATTGACACAATATTTGGCAAAAATGTTTGCCAAAAAAGTTTACAATAACATTTTTTGAAAACATTTAAAATTATTGTTGTAGTGTGTTTTCATACAAAACTGTTTAAAACGTTATCATGATCTTTATATAACCCGACATTTTAATGTTATTAAAACGTTTTTACCTAAACCAAAAGCCAAAATAGGCCTAACTTATTTAAAACGTTTTTAAAACGTTGTTGTGTTTGCTGGGATGGTAAGCTTCTACTGTACATGACTACAAAGTAATAGTAATGTTTGCGCCATTTGCTGTACAGCAGTGGGTTTTGTGTTTGATGTCGAAATAGTACATAATTATATTTGAAGAGGTGTATTATGTCCGTTAGATACAGTGCACAAATATTGTACCCTGGCAGAAAAACGTAAGAGAGAGAGAGAGAGAGAGAGAGAGAGAGAGAGAGAGAGAGAGAGAGAGAGAGAGAGAGAGAGAGAGAGAGAGAGAGAGAGAGAGAGAGAGAGAGAGAGAGAGAGAGAGAGAGAGAGAGAGAGAGAGAGAGAGAGAGAGAGCTTGTGAGGTATAATAATTGATGCCTAAATGCGAGAAGTAAATTTGGGCACGCAATTTGAGTGCAACCAATAGCCAACAGTTTGGTGACAATTGTATGTTTCTATGTTGTTGTTTTTTAAATCGAGTTTGGCCTTATCAATTGATAGAGAAGACTCATACATTATACGTTGTAAACAACAATTATGTTTATTATTACAAGAACCCAGGGAGACGATTGTAATTAACAACTAGTCTTTGTATAAATCAGATATAAATGTTTGCATAATTATTACACATTCTTGCATACAGAAAACGGGTATTGGCAATTTGCCACGTAAAAAAAAACGCTTTTCGTAATATATTTCGTGTTCAGTATAAGGGAACAAGCCAAAAGATCGATGACGTCCTATAAACGAAACTAGTTTCGTTTCTCGGCCGACCCCCTCCCTCCCTGCCAGAAACGTAATCATGAAATGTTGAAAGTTTGCCGGGACTCTTACATACATTACATAGCATTAAACTAGACAATGGGCACATAGTAGGGGTGAAAATAGTGATTTCGTGGCCCAATCACGGGGAATAAAATTTGAAAGTGGTTTCTTGTAGGCATGGAGAATTATTTAAAAAAAAGTATCCAACCTCGTCAAATAGTGGGGCGCTTTTCAAAGTGGCTGCCAAAATGCCTAAAAATTGTCAAAAATGGGCATGGTTGTGAGTGTGATTTGGATGGCATAATGATAAAATGTAATGATTTTTGTTGCTTCGTGTATCTTATATGACACAGTGTATAATTTCAGCAAATATTAGGATTAGAATTAAGGCGGAAACAGCCTCTAGAGGGCGCTTTTGTAAAAATAGACTAATGTTCACTTCTGACGTATTAGTTTTGTATAAAGGTGCTTGAATTACTTAAAAGTACACACAAAATGTCACTTGGTATTTCATTGTTTGATTTGTTTGTAGTGTGTCTTTAATCTGCATTCAACTTGTCTAACCTAGGTATTCAGGATTTGGCCACTAGAGGGCGCTTTTCAAAATGTCTCCCAAAAATACTGAATATTCTATATATTGAGAATTCTAAGGAGTAAAGAGGTAATTTTTTTAGCAAATATTTGTCGTCCTTAACTTCTGCAATTACCCAGGTAGTTCACCTCTGTTCAAATTACATAAAAGTGCCCAATAGATTGCACTATTAACGCTAAAATCTCAAAATTACAAAATCTTCTAATAGTAACCCAAACCTTCACATAATATTACAGTTTTATGTATTTAACATTCAGTATGGGTACATCACCAAATTGTTTAGTCACCATTTTCCTGCATTTCAATCTATTATTCGGTCACTAGAAGGCGCTGTTTATGAAAACCATGAAAATAGCTAAACAAAAAGTTACCTTAATTTACAGGTAACCTTTGGAAAATTGTGCAATTATTAATTATTTTACAGTTGGACATTTCAGCAAGTAGAAAAGATTTGAACAGGTAGCATGATATGCAACCCCGCTAGAGGGTGCTTCAAATGAAAGACCTTTAAGGGATCTGGAATGAGCGTTTTGAGCATTTCGACAGAATTTTTGTGGGACATAAGAACACCTCAGACATATCGAATTGCATTCTGAATACGAAGAATGTCTTTTTTTGAAATTCACGATATAATACAAATTTTATGACATTTTTCACATTTTTGATATATATAACAGTCCTCGAAGTATATTTTATAAATCTAATGACATATTCTTAAAGTGTATGTAGCTGGCAGGAAAAGCCGACGATCGATTGAAAATTTTGACCTTACATATTGAAGATATGGATTTTTTTTCCCAAAAAGGTCAAAATTTTCAATTGATCGTCGGTTTGTCATCCCACCTACATACACTTTAAGTATAAATCATTAGATTTATAAAGTTTACTTCGAGTACTGTTAAATATCAAAAATATAATTTTTTAATCATTTGCCATAAAAGGTGTATTACATTGGGAATTTTATGTATTCAGAATGCAATTCGATATGTCTGATGTGCTCAAATGTCCCACAATAAATACTGTCCAAACGTTCATACCCCATCCCATAAAGTCATCAAATATATCATAAAATTAAGTTTCAAATTAGTGTATTACCCATGTGCTGGTCCAAAGTGCCTTCGTATTAATATTAGATTAAGGAGATAAATAGAGGGGTCATTGTACCAATAGAGGGCGCTTTTCATATTAATTCTTCCTATTTCTTCTGTGTCTATGGGTTGAGTGGTATATAAAAATAGTACTGCTAAACTACTTCACCAAACATCTACTATAATTTTAAGTATGATAGTTACGAGAGGGTCATTCAAACTGTTCTACCTCCATCATTATATCTCTGATATCGTACGTCCCATGATATTGAAATTACCCATGCTTATACTCTTAAATATATGCTACAAAATAAAAGTTCTGTAATGAAAATTTGATTTTTGGTTGTTTAGATATGTTGGTAAAGGCAAATACGGATTAAGTACTTCGGAAACGGTTAAAAATTGAAATCAACAGTTTAGCAAGCATCATACTGTAGCTTTGGATAATCTGCATAAAAATGTCTTAAGATACGGCGGTCCAACTGTTTACTCATGTTAAAAATGTTGTTCCTATTTGAGCTCACTGACAAGCCTTGGGACTTATTAAAATTAAAACATGTTTCAGATGAGAAGAAAACATCGAAGAATTCAACAGACGGACAAATGTTAGCGACATTTGCCAGATTAAACCACATTTAAGGGTAATTCGTAATATTTATTTTACGCAACGGATGCATCTTGACATGAAAATAAGATAAATAGTTTGTTAGAGGAACACTCTGGCAATCACAACATTATGCCTTATATGTTAGAAAAACAAATATCAAGCACGGATCACATGGTTTTATTTGAAACAAACTCATAAAAACGAATAAAAACATCCATCTCTCAACACGCGATATTCAAAATTCCCGGGCGCCGAAATTGACGTCCCAGTAATACAATGAAGGCTGACGACAATTGAGCACAAATAACCATTACGTCATTGTACTTAGACAATTTCGGCGTGTGCATTTTAAATATCGCGTGTTGAGAACCGACTGTTTTTATTCATTTTTATGGTCAATATGAGCTTGTTTTAAATAAAACCATGTGATTCGTGCTTGGTAATTATTTTTTCTAACATATATGGCATAATGTTATGATTGCCGGAGACTCCCCTTAATAGCCTTGTGTATACTTGCAAAATACAAAACTTGTATACAATTTGTATGACTTCATTTCATTTCATTTCATTTTATTTTATTCGCCAGAAAAACATTATAAAATACATATATTGCACATTTATAAGTACTACATCAAAAACAATTAGATATTTAAAAACGATTAAATATGAGCCCCTTGAATAAGTTCATCAGGACTGTTAGACGACATACCAATGGTAAACCGCTTGTACAACAATTCACTCCCTCTCCAGACGTCCCACCCCCGATCGGAGGACCCCTCAGCAACACGACGAACCAGCAACACCCCCACCCCCATCTCCTGAGCGCACAGCTCCCCACAGCAGCCAGCACACACATGACCTAGTGGTCATGTCCCCTCATAAACGAGTCCGCCATGACAGATCACGCGTCACATCAAAACCAAAGCATCGAATGGATGCTAACGCCAATAACGGTGATGAAGGGACACACTCACCAAATCATGCATATGACCAACCACCGCAAAGTCCGCACACTCCGGAACGAGAGTAGGACTGCCGCCAGCCCAGCATCACCAATGACGTCCCCCCGACCGGAAGATGAGACGTCCAAAACGCGAGCAAACTACCGAATCCCCAAAACAAATTTCACCAATAGTACTACATGTATATAAGCACTACATATGTGTACATCCACATCAAAACGATGCACCCGTCGGCCGCCACACACGCTCCATTCCACATAAACAGCCAGGGACGAATACCAGACCCGTCCCAAGCCTAAGCCGCCCCAAGCCATACCGAAGTCACCTGATTCAGGAATACAGAAACGTATTCCCAAACCATGCGACTGTGGACGAACCGAAGCGACCCCCGCCCGAGACAAGCCCGGCACCCACCCCAGCTATCATGTGAAACGAGACACATGCAGCAACCGACAAGCGCACCGCCCCGATATGGATGTACACATATGGGAATTGAGCAACATGGCCTGCTGGGCAGATAGCACCAACCCCCGGGAGGGTGGGTCGGAGCAACAAATTAACAAAACAGGACGGAAAACAAGAGAACCCCGGCAGGGAAAGCCAAACAGTGACAAAAAGTCAACTTTCAAAGTGGCTAACCGTATGGCGCTCTACAAACACAAAGGAGCAAAACTCCCACCAGGCCAGGCAGCTCATATGAACATCTAAAAATGTAAATAAAATATTATGTAAAATTATAAAAAGAACAAAAATACAAAAGCACAGAAAGGAAAATTACAGTTATTGCACCCAAAAAGGTAAAAAAGAAATCAGGATTTGTTCTGGACCTGCCAGCTGATTTGATTTCAATATTTGTTTGTACCTTGTAAAAAAACTTTTCAACTTATGTACCAATTAATGCAACTTGAACCAACAAGTGCTAACTGATCGAAGTCAACAACCTACGGAAAAGTGTAAATATGAAGGATATTCTGAACATGAATCTATTTTGTTGTTCAAAAGACATGATACCCAGATAAACTGTGCTATCTGCAAGTACCGGTATTAGATATTCATTAAATCATAAAGCTGAGCTTCAGTGAATAGATTCATCAGGTTTGTAAGACATATCAATTTTAAATTTTCGCTTGACAAAACCAGTAAGTTTTTACTTACTCTAATATTTCGTCCTACACGTGAAACATCTGATCCACTTTCAGTTTCATCCCTGCCGATGAAAGACCGGCGCTTAGAGCTGAAATAATAGGTGTGCTGAGAAATGCAAAGCCCCCTCAGTCCAATATCACAAAAGAGGAGAGGCTAGCCATCAATTCCCTCAAGAAAAATGACTCGATCTTGATAATGGGCGCAGACAAGGGTAGGTCAACTGTAGTCTTAGATAAAGGAAATTATGAAGAGAAGGTGCATGAAATGCTGAAAGACGAAAGAACTTATGAAAAACTGAAGGCTGACCCCACCCCAAAATACAAGCGAAAGTTACCATCCTCGCTAGACTTAAGAAAGAGAACAAAATTGATGAGAAACAATATAAGCTTTTGTACCCTACTACAGCAAACACTCCTAGACTTTATTGCACTAAGAAAATTCACAAGCAAGGCAACCCTATACGACCAATCGTCGATTATACAGATTCCCTCGGCTATGAGACATCAAAAGCCCTTGCCAATTTGCTCAATCCATTGGTCGGTACCACGGAACACCTCGTTAAAAATTCTAAGAATTAGCGGAGGACCTAAGTGCAGTATGTATCGAGGAAAATGAAATATTTAATTGCAATTCCATATTAAAACCGCATGTGCCTGCTAATGGTCAAAAAAAATTTATTGCATGAGGCGAAAGGGCTTTGGTAGTAGGTTACAAAAAGTCACATCAAAAAATCTTCCGGAGCTTGTTGCCATAGCAACGGCAGATTTTATGATTTTAGCGATTTTTGCTTATTTTGGGGTAAAAATAGGAGAAAATATACACTTTTCTGAATTGTTCTTGACTTAAAAGTTGAGGTCACATTAAAAAAAATCAACCTTACCACCATAAAGTGCCATCTTTTCCCAGGTGCAAAAAATATTTCAATAATATTTCCCCATGCGCAATTTTAGGGATGGGCAACATTGACAATTTAGCACTTTTGAAAAAATGACATTTTAACCCTCTCTTTGAAGTCAAAAAACTAATTTTGCTTGAGCACCCAGAATTATTTTCTCTTTGGTGGTACTTGAGCAGACATTGCCCCTTCCAAATCTGGTAAAAAACACTCTGGGGATATTTGTCCTGTAAAGCCATGTTTCGAAATAATGCATTTTCAACATATTTACTCATATAACTTTAATCCTTTCACCCCTTTCCTGGAGTTCTTCCCAGAAAGCGAGTGTATGATTTTCCAGGTGGTGGTGTAATTCCCCATCTCGTCGGCCAGCTTCAGGTCTTCCATCTGCTTATTGAGGGTAGCAAGCTTGACAGCTTTATAAGAGTTGTTAAGGCTGGTGTTCAAGTTCCTCCATCCTTCTCTAGCTTGACGAGACTTTGAAATGGAGTACCGCTTTTTGGCCTCATCCCTTTCAAGTTTAAGTCTGATGGTTGCATCTGATACCCAACTTGGCAGTCCGCATGGCTCTCGCTTTCCAATAACTTTCTCAGCAACTTCACGAACCGCTGTGTCAAAGGTCTCATACCTATCAGTGATGGGTGTGGCATCATCCATGCTCAAGACCTGGAATCTGTTTGATAGCTCCAGCTGATATTCCTCCTTTGTATCAGGATCTTGCAGTTCTTCCAGTTGAATTTTGGTCTCTTGCAAGGTTTTCTTTTGCTTGTTCGCAGACTGGCAGCTAGACTGACGCTCACAATACGATGATCGGAGTCCACGTCTACTGAGTTGTATGCTCAACAGTTGCGGAGAGAATTTACCCACTTGCTGTTTATTAGAATGTGATCTAACTGTGCATGGGTTGATCCAGCTGGATGGGTCCAAGTCCAGAGACGGTTCCTGGGTTGGGGGAATCTCATCTGGGCCGGTCTGAGATTGTACTCCTGGCAAGTGTTGACCAGACGCTCACCATTGTCATTTGTTGAATCATGGAAGCATTATGGACCAATGACCCAAGGATGGGAAAGATGACTATCTGTTCCTATTCTGGCATTGAAATCGCCGAGGATGAGATGGATGTTGTGCCTTTTCATACCATCCAGGTGGTCAGATAGGGATGAATAGACTTCCTCCTTGTCAGAAGATGTTGAGCACTCAGTGGGTGCATATACAACAGTGATGCTAAGCTGAGGGTTGACATGGAATGTTACAAACAGTATCCGCTCAGAAACAGCTTCAACACTCTTAAGACATATGTGAATGTGCTTGGACATGACCAGACGCACTCCTCTATGTCTTTGCTTGGTAGCAGAAATGAATATTAAAACCCAGTTCCTATCGTCTGACCAAAGTTCATCAGTTGGGCTTGGTGTAATGAGACGATGTTCTTGAATTCCGGCAATGTCAATACCTGCATCAGTACAGCCCATGAATAGCTGATGGATTTTCCCTTGTTGATTAACAGTACGGACATTATACAGCCTGTCTAAAAAAAAAATTGTGCAAGTAAAAAGCGCCCTCTGTGACATAATGCTTACATCAAAGTCACGGGCGCAGTCTTAGCTCTCAAATGCCGTTTGTTCTGTTCAATTTGCTTGTTCCAATTTTGAGATATGTTTATTTAACAGCGAAAGGGTAAAATCACAATTGTGCCACTTTTACTAGGGAAGAGAGCTGCGCATGTAAATCAATGATAGCTGTTGTTGATGTGTCTAATGCCCTCCCCCTTTCGGGGCGCATGCATTAGACGTATCAACATCAGCACGCGCACATTATTTTTTCTAATATCTCTCCCAACAACTAATACGCGTTCATAAACCTATAACATGTATAAGTGCGCAATATTTGTTTGTCTTTTAAGATGTCTACGAGAACATTATTTACCATAAAATCATTGACATGTGTGATGTGCCCTGAATAATTTAATTTGATGATTTACATTTGTTTACAAAATTACATGAGTGATGAAATTTTGGGGGAATTCCCTTCTCAAATTGAGCAAAACAAGTTGAATCATATCTAATTTGGAATATTTGGAAACCCCCCTGAGGATGTAAAATGAAGATGATGTCACGGGATTCCCCTCAGGAAGTGATGTCAGAGGATTCCCCTCAGGAAGTGATGTAAAGAGAAAGGTTAATGCTTTAATTAAGGCTTGGGAATTTCCAAGATCACATTTGGCTATTAATATTTGGGATTTCCCCCTACTTGATATATAAGAAAATGTAAACACAATTATTGTCACAGTTGATAGTGTGGATCTGGGCTAGCTAGCTTATATGCTTACAGTCCAATTCCTTCAAAGAAAGGAAATTGCAAACAAGAAATATTTTATGTAGTTAAAGTATAACTATTTGCCAGTGTTGTCGGAGAAGATCTAGATTCTACGTCAAAGAACGCACTTCTTCCAAGAAAGGAATATATATTCTTCTGTCGACTTGCTGAAGTCTGGTGTTTTTCAACGCAACTGTCAAAATAAGTGGGGACAACTGTATCGCAGTCCTGCTTCCTGAAGATATTGTGTCAAAGGTGGAAATAGCACCATAGCAAGTAGCGCAAGGAGTTAAGTTTGGAGCAAGCAGCGCAAGGAGTTAAGTTTGGAGGAGAAAGCAAGGATACGCAAGTACTAGGCGGATAATAAATAAACTCATGATATATATTACATCAGTCGTTCAGTACTAAATAGATAAAGAGTGATTATATTTGATTATTGTGTATGTGCATTTGTTATCATATATTATACCAATCATAACGTGCTGTCAATTAAATACTTAAAATTTGTTAGCTTAATCAAACAGTGTATTTGTGTTGTGCATTCGTGTGAGTTCGGGTAAAAGGTGATTTTGGCCTTGAGTCAAGTACGACTCGTAACACATGCACATGCAGAACAGCAGAATGTGAAATCCATTTTTACAGCAGAATGTGAAATATTTATTTATCTTTTAATCTCTTTTAAGTGCAAAGAGAGAATCATCATTCCTGCATCATGATAAAACAGCAAAAACAGTAAAAAAAATTGTATTGTGTAATTGATGCATTCTTTTGATTTCACGAAGGAACTCTTGATAAACTTGATGCTATCACTATAACATGTAAAGCCCTCTTCCCTAGTAAAAGTGGCACAATTGTGATTTTACCCTTTCGTCTTTAACTAAACATATCTCGAGATTAAAACAAGCAAATTGAACAGGACAAACGGCATTTGAGAGCTAAGACTACACCCTTGGTATTTTTTAATTGCCAGAGAGGGCGCTTTTCACTTGCACAATTTTTTTGAGACAGGTTGTAAGTAGATATTACAAGAGGTTTGAAGGTAGACAAGCGACAATAATCAGGGCCAACAGTTCGTGATGGTGTGCCGAGTTCCCGCTGGTCCGTCATGGAGTCAACAGTAGACTGCCGCTCATCTACCCTCGGTATTTTTGAAGATTTGCTTGTAGTTTTCGTAATCGTATGATTTGTTGGGAAATATTTAAGTCCATTCCCAACAGCTTTACGGGTGATCAGCCCTGTTTCAGCTTCTTTTCTTGGCACACAGCAGCCGAGATCTACCAATATGCAGTATTTCGCCCCTGATTCGGAACATGTTGGCCAGTGTTGGAAAGTTGACCTATGATGACATGTTGAACACCAGCCTAATGACCGTCGAGAAGTAAATCTTCCTCTTCCGCTCTTTGGCCCATGATGAAAATTGGAGCCATTGAGATAGGCTACTCCAATATGAAGAGAATCACTACCGTCCATGACCCCTTAGAATACTCAAGAAAAAGAAGATGGAGCTTGATGTTCATGGCTAGAGACCTTGGAACTAAACTAGCCCTACCAGAAAAACAGCACCCGATCTTACCGCACTGTTCTTTTTATACGACCAACTTAATTTAAATATTTACCTTTTGTGTATAAGATTTGACACACAACTGCTTCCGAAAGTAACACTTAAGGTTACACGAAGAAACGTATAAAAAACGTATAAAAGACGTATAAAGTTGTTCTCTAAAACCGCGTTTTCTCAGCAATCAAATATCGCAGTGAGTCAAATGTTGGTGCATGGATGTATCTTTACATTATTTTGTGTGTTTATAAAAATTTTAGAATCCGTTTGAAAATCCTTCGTTTAAATCATTTTTATGCACCATGTTCACAAGATCAAAAACACGTTCCATGCAGTTTTTTTCAAATGTTCGCTCCGTATAAAACCACGCCGAGTGATTGTTTTCTCCTTTTTGTATTGTACTACAAATCGATTAAAGAAATAATGTTGCCATGGGGAAGAACCAAATACAGTACCGATCAAATTTAAAAAGCCCGTTTTGGGGGAACATTTTCGAGAATCTTGTCTGAGAAAAAACTGTTTTGTGAAATTAACGATATCTTGATAACGGGGCGTTAATTTAGACATCTGAATACCTACATTATTTCTCAACATTCTGCCAATTGCTATCCCATTTGATTTTCACTCCAAATTGAAGCTAGTATTGCAAAAACGAGGTTTTTCCTCCATCAGTTCGTTCAAAATTTCAGCGCCGACATGCGTGTTTATTCTAAGAGCCATTGTGCGGACGCGATTGTAATCAAGTAATTACATCAAATTATAGTTACATATCCGCTTCGAGAATATGAAATTGCGTAAGCTGATGTATGGTCCAGTGGATAGAGCGTTGGACTGGGAATCTGCTATGAACAATTTTTGTGGGTTCGAGTCCCCATGTGGCTGAATTTTCTTTCCTTTTTCTCTCTTTCTCATTTTTACTTCCTTTCTTTCCTCTTTTCTTTCTCTTTTCTTTTTTCATTTTTTTTCATTTCTTTCTTTCTTTCTTCCTTTCTTTTTCTTTCTTACTTTCTTTTTTTTTTTTTTTTTTTTTCTCTCTCTCTTTCTTTCTCTTTTCACTATTTCTTTATTCTTTCTTGCTCCTTTCTTTTTAGTTTTATTTGATTGATTCGCTGACTGCAGTGAATCGTGATTGATTGTTTTTCACTTTATATAATTCAGAAATTTGTAGGCCTGCTAAGTCTGTCTTTTTGAATATTCTTCCCAAATTCGATTTGCAAATAATTGCTTTTTGATATTTTTGTTGATGTTATTGTTGTACCCTACCCGGGGGGGGGGGGTACTCAGTACAAATGACCATACGGGGACGTGCCGCAAACATGGGTAGCATTTTCAGCCTCTTGGTATATCAATGACCCCTTTTTCAATGCCTATTTTGGTATATGAATGGGTCCTTTTTTCAAAATGTTCTCAATTTTTTCGGAAAATAGCCCAATTTTTCGTTAATTTAGCCAACATTTTCAAAATTTTGGGAAAATTTGTAAAAACTAGGACAATTTGGGTTAAATTCAGCCGAAAAATTTGACTTTTGGTATATCAATGGGTCCGAATTTCTTGAAAAATTGGTATATTTATGGGTCCACTTTCAAATTCTCAGCGGCACGTCCCTACCAAAACCAAACTTGAGTACCCCCGGGGTACCCTATTACATTGTAATCAGGGGAATAGCAGCATTGATTTATTTCATCAAAGATATCAAGGCTATAAATTCAAAATCAACACATTTTCCAGGGCTTAGCTTGACGAAGTGCCCCAATCAATTTTAAAATTTATAAAATCCTTATGAAAATTGCCGAAAATGGCTTGTACCCCTCCCCCGGCATCCAACCCGGCATGTCGCCCCTCATGTAACCCCCCGCCCGCCCCCGACTCACGAGCTCCGGGCACGAGCTAAGCCAAGTTTCATGTCTTGACCGTGGATCAATATTCTATTGTAAGTAGGCCTACGTCCCAGTACGCTTGTTCATTTTCTGCATGGCTGTTTCTGTTATGAACTTACGCCCCTCTGAAATCAAGCGCATGAATAACTCTCGGCTAACCTTAAAGGCTGCAGAAGAGTCGTGTTATGCAAAAACCAGTATTGCCAGAAAATCCGATTTTTTAAATCTATATTTCCAATAAGCGCATTTACTACAGGCTCTAGGGAGGAGTCTGTGTACACGACTCGTTTAGAAATATTACCTTGCGTTTTCATGTTATATAAATTATGCAAATTTGATTAAGAAAATCAGATCAAGTGCAATCAAAGATGGCGTCCAAAATGACCGCCAAATAGGGGTTTACCATTAAAACACACTATAGCAACATACAAATGATCTAATGATGAAAATATATTGATGCAATTGATGTTTCTAATCAACAGAAATAAATATGTGCCCATTTTGTTTCATTCGGATCTTTTAAATTCAAAATGACGTCCAAAATGGCCGCCAGAATAGCCTATTTCAATTGAAATACACTAGAGCAACATGAAGTTGATATAATAATAAATTATTCTCAATGGAATTAAATTTTATAACCAAAAGAAATAAATATGCACACAATTTGTTTCATTGGTATATCTCCAATTCCGGTGTTGCCAGAAAGTTTTCTACATATTTACTCATATAACTTTTTACACGACCAACTTAATTGAAATATTTACCCTTTGCATACAAGATACAAGACACCCAACTGCATCCGGAAGCAATACCGAATTCCAAAAATTATGCTCTCACCCAGCAATTTCATGTTATATTTGCCAAGACCTTCAAAAAAGTTAAGAAATTCAAATCAAGTGCAATTAAAGATGGCGATTAATATTTCTAATTAACAGAAATAAATATATGTCCATTTTGTTTCATTCGCATCTTTTACATTTAAGATGGCGTCCAAATGGCCGCCAGAAAAGCCTATTTCCATTGAAATACACTAGAGCAACATAAAAATGATATAATAATATTATAGTATTATCAATGGAATGAGCGGATCTAATCAAAAGAAACATATTTGCACTAAACATTTGTTTCATTTGTATCTTTCCCATTCAAGATGGAATTCAAAATGGCCACCAAAATAGGCTGTTTCTAGTTAGCAAATACAAAATATAGCTATATAATGAATATTTCAGACCAGTGAGCAAAATGGAATAAGCAGTGTGATGCCATGATTACATTTAATTTGACTTTTTTGTCTTTTCAGTTCGGTGAAAAGTATGGAGAGTGCAGAGGTGTAGCCTAGTCAACTTCCTTAGCTAGCTGTATAGTCTAGTCAAAGTTCATATAGCTTTTGCCTAGTTAACTTTCCTAATATAGCTATAGCCTAGTTAACTTTTTCAACATAGTTGTAGCCTATTAAACTCTCGTAACGTAACTGTAGCCGAGTCCACTATCCTAACATATTAGTACTAGTATAGTACTTAAAATCGTTTTGCATGGATGGATTAAACCATGAACATGCATGTTACCAAGAAGTTGGTTGATAGGGACACATTTATCATGTGACTAATAAATATCATAAGAAGTATACCATGAAATCCATTCTAGAAACAATATCAAAACAGAATCCCAAGACTCAAGACCGAAAAGCATAGTTGAACAACATAGGTGTTACGAAACCCAGTTATCCGACATCCGCCTAGTACAGTTTAATTGCCTAGTCTCCAGACATTGCTAGAATGGATTTTAGGCTATTATTTCTGATAACATTGATTAGTCACATGATAAAATAAATGTGTCTCAATCAACTAGCCTTGGCCTCTTGGTAACATGGTCGTTGTGTATTTCACCTACTCTCGCATTCTTTTACCATTGCATTGCTGGTACTTGTACCATTGCTGGTGCTTAGTGTTATCACTAGTTTCCCGAAAAGACCCCTGTGTTTGGACATAGACCCTATAAATTCGTATCTAGGGTCTATGGTGTGGACCGCGCAGCTCCGAAAAACACATGCATTTTACGAAAGTAGAGTGCTGAAAGACTCCTGATTTTTATAATTTCAGCTGTAAAAGACCCTAAATTGGCAATTCCTTACATTTTCTATGTTATTCCAGACGATTTTTAACCAGAAAGTTAAGAAAGACCCTTGATTCTAACCGTTTGCAGCTCCGAAAGACCACCTTTTACCGGTTCGCCGTCAGCTCCGAAATACCCACCATCTCCAAATTCCAATGGAGCATACCCACCCCGGGAGGGGGCACTTTATCTCATCAAGCGAAACATCGTGGGAAGTGGGATTGCTTTATTAGCCAGAATCCATCCTTGCAAACAGATTTTTGGTACTAGCACTCAGAAGTTAATAGGAAAATTGCCTCTGCTCCATACCAGTAATACGTTACGAAAGTTGAATAGGCTACAGCTATGTTGAGAAAAGTTAACTAGGCTACAGCTATAATAAGAAAGGTGATTAGACTACAACTACTAAAGTTCACTATGCTACAACTTTGTACTCTCCAAATAAGTAATCATGGCATTACACTGCTTATTGTATTTGGCTCACGGGTCGGAAATATGAATTATATTGCTATATTTCTATTTAATTACTAGGACAGTTAACTGGAAATATCCTAATTTGGCGGCCATTTTGGATTCCATCTGGAATTGGAGATATTCAAATGTGCATATTTATTTCTTTTAGTTATAGAAATTAATTCCATTGAAAATATTTCATTATTATATCAATTACATGTTGCTCTAGTGTATTCCAGTGGAAATGTGCTATCATGGAGGCCATTTTGGACGCCATTTTGAATTAAAAAGATCCGAATGAAACAAAATGGGAACATATTTTTTTCTGTTGATTAGAAACATCAATTGCATCGATATTTTTTCATCATTAGATCATTTGCATGTTGCTATAGTGTGTTTTAATGGAAACCCCTATTTGTTGGCCATTTTGGACGCCATCTTTAATTGCACTTGATCTGATTTTCTTACCCAAACGTTTTTGAAAGTCTTTGCATATATAACATGAAAATGCAAGGCAAATTTCTAAAAGAGTCATGTACATGTACACAAACTCTTCCCTAGAGCCTGTAGTAAATGCGCTTATTGGAAATAAAGATTTAAAAAGTCGGATTTCCTGGCAACACCGGATTTTGCAGAACACGACACTTCTGCAGCCTTTAAGTGTTGCTTCCGGAAGCAGTTGTGTGTTAAATCTTGTACGCAAAGGGTAAATATTTCAATTAAGTTGGTCGTATAAAAAGTTATATGTGTAAATGGTCAATTCCAGCCAAAGCGGGCCAAAATTCTCTCTGGGGCCATTTGGAAAATGTTTTCCTTTTCAATTCTAGACTTATCAAATGAGACGATCATGTCTAGTGAATCATCAGGCGGAAGTGCCATCGGATTGAAAAATAACTTTTCTTGCTAGACCATCAAATAAAGTGTTAAATGCGCATATGCATGTTACCCACGAATTCAAGCATTTTTCACCTGTTGTACGCCATAAAATTTCACTTTCTTTAATATCTTTCAATATTTTATGTGTGACTCATATACACTAGAAATCGGTGAAGACTTTGAACGTAAAATAGAATTTTATTACATATATTCACAAAGAAATATTTTGGTTATTACAAATTTTAAGAAAGAACCAGGTGTACAGTTAAGATTGTGTCAATTCTTCGAACTCTTTCCAAAGTGGCTGTCATTTAACATTACTGTATTATTTCGAAAGATTAGAATAAATGCTTCATATAAATATAAAGTTAGATTTTGTATCTCGTCGCAGGATGGGGATCTCGGATGGATTCGTGGGTAACAGCGTCTGAAAAATAGCAATTCCTATTATTTTTTTTAATAAAAATAAAAAATACTTTTCCGTATGTCAATAATTTAGGATGCAATGGCACTAAAATGAATTTTAATCAAAATACAGACTACATGGAATATTTAGAATGGATCATCATGGCATTTTGGGTATAAAATTTTTGAGAATAATGAAGTTGCCAAATTCAAATAGACAGAGCAAAGAGTTTTATATTATTATTTTAGTAAAATCATTCCATATTTTCATGCACCAATATTCTATTAACTCGTGTTTGACAGTTCCTATGAACTATAACACTATCAATACATTGTTAACTATAATTTAAGTAGGGATTCGTGGGTAACCAAAATGTTCGTGGGTAACACATATTTGAAGGTATGTATTGGTAAGCGGCAAAATAGAAAATATTACAGAAGGTTGGAAACCACCATGCGGTTATTCCTCCATTGTGTTTCAATGATTCCCGTTTCACTAACCAATTGCATGTACCCAAAAAATGATAATCAATCAAAACTTCATGATTCAGCTTCAGTATACCTTCAAGAGGACGCTATTAAACAGGACTGTTTTGGAACCTATTTCGCATGTTTTGAAAATGTTAAGATGCATAAGAAACATATAATTTACGAGCAAATCCTTGGATTCGTGGGTAACGCCGAATTCGTGGGTAAAGCTATAAGTACTATTATAGTACCGTTTGGGGTTTGCGTTTCTTAGGTGTATAAACTGTAAGTACTGTCAAAATTATAGCATACCCATGGCTTGAATATGTGTTGATTTAAACTTAAAATAAACAATCTCCTTATTTTTCAAGGTTAGCATCTATTCGGGATTCGTGGGTAACAAAAGTTTAAACCGTCGTAGATTCTTTTTTAAAGCGCTGAACGTATTTTTACGATTTACAATTTTAAGCGCTTGTCAAACTAAATTCAGTGTCCAAAGTCATTAAATGTTAATTTAAGTTATGGCAATTATATTTGCTGGACTCGTGGGTAACAGTTGATACGTGGGTAACGTCAAATTTGATTTTATGGAATTTTATGGGTAAAACGTACTTGCATAAAATAATCACTTGGACCTCAGAATTATAGAACGAAACTTCGTTTCATGATAGAGTCATTTATGGCATATTCACTTAACATTTTTCAGAACGATCATTTTATTTTTGATACGCGGGTAACAAAATTATTAGCCAAATTGATTTAATGGCCTCTAGAGTCCACAAACTTTGGTGGAATTCAATCGTTTTACATATGATGAGAGATCATGCAAACGTCTTTCTAACAGTAATAATTTCATTTTGATTGAAGGACATTCAATGACATATATGGCGCTTTATCTTTGAATTCGTGGGTAACGCCAATTCATTTAAGCTATCATAACTTGTCCCCTGGTATGACTTGCTAGTAAAGGCCTATATGCACAAAGAGAGCACATTGGACGTGACATGATATGCTCCATCAATAACGAGATTTCCTTTATTAATGACATTTTGAAGTGGAAAGTTAACATAGAGAGAATTTTGTCCCGCTTTCGCTGGAATTGACCAAATATGTTGAAAATGCATTATTTCGAAAAATGCATTTTTTTGAAAATTGGCAAACTTTCTGGCAACACTGGCTTTTCAGGACAAATAGCCCCAGAGTTTTTTTTTCAGATTTGGAAGAGGCAATGTTTGCTCAAGTACCACCAAAGAGAAAAAAATTCTGGGTGCTCAAGCAAAATTAGTTTTTTGACTTCAAAGATAAAAAAGTAAAAATTTCATTTTTTCAAAAGTGCTTAATTGTCGATGTTGCCTATCCCTAAAATTGCACATGGGGAAATATTATTGAAATATTTTTTACACCTGGGAAAAGTGCAAAGATGGCACTTTATGGTGGTTAAGTTGATTTTTTAATGGAACCTCAACTTATAAGTCAAGAACAATTCAGAGAAGTGTATATAAGATGGCGTCCAAAATGGCCAACAAATAGGGGTTTCCATTAAAACACACTATAGCAACATGCAAATGATCTAATGATGAAAAAATATCGATGCAATTGATGTTTCTAATCAACAGAAAAAAATATGTTCCCATTTTGTTTCATTCGGATCTTTTTAATTCAAAATGGCGTCCAAAATGGCCTCCATGATAGCACATTTCCACTGGAATACACTAGAGCAACATGTAATTGATATAATAATGAAATATTTTCAATGGAATTAATTTCTATAACTAAAAGAAATAAATATGCACATTTGAATATCTCCAATTCCAGATGGAATCCAAAATGGCCGCCAAATTAGGATATTTCCAGTTAACTGTCCTAGTAATTAAATAGAAATATAGCAATATAATTCATATTTCCGACCCGTGAGCCAAATACAATAAGCCGTGTAATGCCATGATTACTTATTTGGAGAGTACAAAGTTGTAGCATAGTGAACTTTAGTAGTTGTAGTCTAATCACCTTTCTTATTATAGCTGTAGCCTAGTTAACTTTTTCTCAACATAGCTGTAGCCTATTCAACTTTCGTAACGTATTACTGGTATGGAGCAGAGGCAATTTTCCTATTAACTTCTGAGTGCTAGTACCAAAAATCTGTTTGCAAGGATGGATTCTGGCTAATAAAGCAATCCCACTTCCCACGATGTTTCGCTTGATGAGATAAAGTGCCCCCTCCCGGGGTTGGTATGCTCCATTGGAATTTGGAGATGGTGGGTATTTCGGAGCTGACGGCGAACCGGTAAAAGGTGGTCTTTCGGAGCTGCAAACGGTTAGAATCAAGGGTCTTTCTTAACTTTCTGGTTAAAAATCGTCTGGAATAACATAGAAAATGTAAGGAATTGCCAATTTAGGGTCTTTTACAGCTGAAATTATAAAAATCAGGAGTCTTTCAGCACTCTACTTTCGTAAAATGCATGTGTTTTTCGGAGCTGCGCGGTCCACACTATAGACCCTAGATACGAATTTATAGGGTCTATGTCCAAACACAGGGGTCTTTTCGGGAAACTAGTGATAACACTAAGCACCAGCAATGGTACAAGTACCAGCAATGCAATGGTAAAAGAATGCGAGAGTAGGTGAAATACACAACGACCATGTTACCAAGAGGCCAAGGCTAGTTGATTGAGACACATTTATTTTATCATGTGACTAATCAATGTTATCAGAAATAATAGCCTAAAATCCATTCTAGCAATGTCTGGAGACTAGGCAATTAAACTGTACTAGGCGGATGTCGGATAACTGGGTTTCTTAACACCTATGTTGTTCAACTATGCTTTTCGGTCTTGAGTCTTGGGATTCTGTTTTGATATTGTTTCTAGAATGGATTTCATGGTATACTTCTTATGATATTTATTAGTCACATGATAAATGTGTCCCTATCAACCAACTTCTTGGTAACATGCATGGTCATGGTTTAATCCATCCATGCAAAACGATTTTAAGTACTATACTAGTACTAATATGTTAGGATAGTGGACTCGGCTACAGTTACGTTACGAGAGTTTAATAGGCTACAACTATGTAGAAAAAGTTAACTAGGCTATAGCTATATTAGGAAAGTTAACTAGGCAAAAGCTATATGAACTTTGACTAGACTATACAGCTAGCTAAGGAAGTTGACTAGGCTACACCTCTGCACTCTCCATACTTTTCACCGAACTGAAAAGACAAAAAAGTCAAATTAAATGTAATCATGGCATCACACTGCTTATTCCATTTTGCTCACTGGTCTGAAATATTCATTATATAGCTATATTTTGTATTTGCTTACTAGACAGTTAACTAGAAACAGCCTATTTTGGTGGCCATTTTGAATTCCATCTTGAATGGGAAAGATACAAATGAAACAAATGTTTAGTGCAAATATGTTTCTTTTGATTAGATCCGCTCATTCCATTGATAATACTATAATATTATTATATCATTTTTATGTTGCTCTAGTGTATTTCAATGGAAATAGGCTTTTCTGGCGGCCATTTGGACGCCATCTTAAATGTAAAAGATGCGAATGAAACAAAATGGACATATATTTATTTCTGTTAATTAGAAATATTAATCGCCATCTTTAATTGCACTTGATTTGAATTTCTTAACTTTTTTGAAGGTCTTGGCAAATATAACATGAAATTGCTGGGTGAGAGCATAATTTTTGGAATTCGGTATTGCTTCCGGATGCAGTTGGGTGTCTTGTATCTTGTATGCAAAGGGTAAATATTTCAATTAAGTTGGTCGTGTAAAAGTTATATGAGTAAATATGTAGAAAACTTTCTGGCAACACCGGAATTGGAGATATACCAATGAAACAAATTGTGTGCATATTTATTTCTTTTGGTTATAAAATTTAATTCCATTGAGAATACTTTATTATTATATCAACTTCATGTTGCTCTAGTGTATTTCAATTGAAATAGGCTATTCTGGCGGCCATTTTGGACGTCATTTTGAATTTAAAAGATCCGAATGAAACAAAATGGGCACATATTTATTTCTGTTGATTAGAAACATCAATTGCATCAATATTTTTTCATCATTAGATCATTTGTATGTTGCTATAGTGTGTTTTAATGGTAAACCCCTATTTGGCGGTCATTTTGGACTCCATCTTTGATTGCACTTGATCTGATTTTCTTAATCAAATTTGCATAATTTATATAACATGAAAACGCAAGGTAATATTTCTAAACGAGTCGTGTACACAGACTCCTCCCTAGAGCCTGTAGTAAATGCGCTTATTGGAAATATAGACCCATATCAAAAAATGAGACCTTTTTCGGATAACTTCCCGATAGTCACCGGGTAGACACCGGCAAATTTCACATGCAAATTAGATAGGTAGCGGGTGACTACCCGATAAATTTTTGGGAAACAATAGTGGATACCTTTCAGGTAATAGGTACCGGATGACTACCCGATGACTGTTTTGGGAAACTAGCGGGTAACCACCCGATGACTTTTTTGGGGAACCAGCGGATAACTACCCGATAACTTTTCGGGGACCTAGCGGATAACTTTTGGTGACGATATACCTGGTGACCTCTTTGGAGACTTCCTGTTGACCTTTTGGGGAATGCAGAAATACAAATTCATGAGTATGCACAAATTTATTAGGCAATTTAGCTTATTATTTGAATTGTATAGTTTTTGGAGAAATACAACTTTGCAGTCATGGCAGTTGAGCTTGTGCTATCTTGCTATAAGAAACTTGAAAGTGTACAGTGTAATTGTAGTTATTGTACAAAAATATTCTTCTGATTTAAATTTCAATTAATGTACAACCAAATTGATATCAGCATAAACATGTATACAGTACCTAAGTGTGATCACATCACTGACACAGCTAGCCTATAATTTCTAGATATCAAATATTATAATTTATTTACAACAAATAGCTTAACATAAAGCTTATAAGTTAATTGACACATTAGCTGATGATTAGTAATTTAATTGACATTAATTTACTGTCAAAATCATGTATGATTTACTAGAAAAGATATAAACTAAACATTCAAATGTGTCATATATTATAGGTACATTGTGTATAAAAACTGCATCAATACAAATCATTTCATACAAATTTTCCTACCTGCATTGTCATATGAAATCAAGCATTCAATGCTTTATAATTCCTACAGCATGTTCCAGATTAATTATTAAACATCTTGTAATGTCCTACATGTAAATCCATACATTTTGGACCACAAATAACTTGAATATTCTGCACAAATATATTCCAACTGCCAACAGCTAGCTACTCCATTTTGAATTCATACAGTGACCTTAATTTGACCATATACCCACCCACGCATTCTTAAGATGCTTAATGCTATTTTCAAGGTCAAATTAAAAGCGGATAACCACCGGGTAACTCCTGCAAAGAATATAAGTTTCTGGGAACCTTCTGGGTAACTCATTTGAAATATTTGAGTTTTTGGGAGACTTCCGGATGTCTACCCGAAAACTTTTGGATAACTTAATTAGGTATCCGCAAGGTATCCGCTAGTGGGCACTTTCGGATAACTCTGGAAAAGGTACCCGAAAGGTTTCTGATAACCACCGAATAGTCATCGGGTGGTCACCGGGAAACTTTTCTTTTTGCTATGGGATAGATTTAAAAAATCGGATTTTCTGGCAATACTGGTTTTTGCATAACACGACTCTTCTGCAGCCTTTAAGTGTTACTTTCGGAAGCAGTTGTGTGTCAAATCTTATACACAAAAGGTAAATATTTAAATTAAGTTGGTCGTATAAAAAGAACAGTGCGGTAAGATCGGGTGCTGTTTTTCTGGTAGGGCTAGTTTAGTTCCAAGGTCTCCATGCCAAATCCATGCAAGTAACTCCGATGTCGTGCATTGAATTGGTTTGAATGAGGAATACTACGGGAACCAGCGCCTTTTGTTAGAAATCACACATGAGTAACGTTGATAACCTCTATAGTCTGAGGCAAAATAAGGAACAAGCGCAACTCAAAAAATGTATTCCGATCCGTACACCAAATATAAAGTTTCTACTCCATTTAGTTTCATAGAAATACCTAGTTAAAATGTGACATTTTTGTGCAAAAAATGAGAAAACCCCTTCAAGATGGCGACTGTTGCCACGGAGATGGAAGAAACGTAAGGGTTACAAAATTGCAAACATAGTAGGAAACTTAAATTCTCCAGACTTTTGAGCATTTAGATATTATGATTTGTCCATTTGAAACATCGATCATACGAAATCATTAACTGGCTACATGGCCTCTATAAATCTCTTGCCATGAACATCAAGCTCCATCTTCTTTTTCTTGAGTATTCTAAGGGGTCATGGACGGTAGTGATTCTCTTCATATTGGAGTAGCCTATCTCAATGGCTCCAATTTTCTTGCTAGTAAAGGCCTATATGCACAAAGAGAGCACATTGGACGTGACATGATATGCTCCATCAATAACGAGATTTCCTTTATTAATGACATTTTGAAGTGGAAAGTTAACATAGAGAGAATTTTGTCCCGCTTTCGCTGGAATTGACCAAATATGTTGAAAATGCATTATTTCGAAAAATGCATTTTTTTGAAAATTGGCAAACTTTCTGGCAACACTGGCTTTTCAGGACAAATAGCCCCAGAGTTTTTTTTTCAGATTTGGAAGGGGCAATGTTTGCTCAAGTACCACCAAAGAGAAAAAAATTCTGGGTGCTCAAGCAAAATTAGTTTTTTGACTTCAAAGATAAAAAAGTAAAAATTTCATTTTTTCAAAAGTGCTTAATTGTCGATGTTGCCCATCCCTAAAATTGCACATGGGGAAATATTATTGAAATATTTTTTGCACCTGGGAAAAGTGCAAAGATGGCACTTTATGGTGGTTAAGTTGATTTTTTAATGTAACCTCAACTTATAAGTCAAGAACAATTCAGAGAAGTGTATATTTTCTCATATTTAACCCCCAAATAAGCAAAAATGGCTAAAATCATAAAATCTGCCGTTGCTATGGCAACAAGCTCCGGAGGAATTTTTGATGTGACTTTTTGTAACCTACTACCAAAGCCTCATGCAATAAATTTTTTTGACCGTTAGCAGGCACATGTGGTTTTAATACGGAATTGCAATTAACTCGCACGCTCGATCCTTGTTTACCAATACCCCAATAAACGAGGCTTTAGATGTGGTTAAACGAAGACTGGTAGATGACAAAGATCTCAAATTGCGCACCAAACTTGAAGTTGATGATATTATCGAACTCCTTGAATTTATACTCACCGCCACTACATATTTTGAATTCAGAAGTGCCATATATAGGCAACGGTTTGGCGCAGCGATGGGCAGCGAATTTATTTATGGAATTCCTGGAACAACAAGCAATCGCGACTGCCCCGATTGATTGTAAGCCACGGTATTGGCGTCGTTATGTGGATGACGTGCTGGAAATCATAAAAACAGGTGAAGTCCAGAATTTAACTGATCATTTAAACCAAGTTGACAAAACGGACAGTGTAAAATTCACGTACGAGGAAGAGAAAGAAGGGCAAATACCATTTCTCGACACGCTTATTGTTCGGAAACCTGATGCTACGGTAAAGCTCCTGGTATTTAGGAAACCAACCCACACTTACCAATATCTCAGTTTTAAGTCAGAACACCCCCTCCATCAGAAAATTGGTGTTTTCCGAACTCTATTTGACCGTATGCACAGTGTGGTCACGGAAGAAGCGCATAGAGTAAATGAAGAAAAACATGTGCGTGGAGCCCTTGAAAAATGGGCAGTAGACCAAATCAAAGAAAAAAATGAAACAAAATCTAAAGCGGCTGTGAAACCTAGCGCAAAGAAAGATCAAAAGAATGAGGACAAAAGCAAGGGGATGGTAGTGCTCCCTTATGTCAACGGAATCTCTAAACGAGTTCAAAGAATTTTCAAAAAGCACAAAGTAGGCACTGCAATGAAGCCCCATCAAACCCTCAAAAAATTTTTGGTCCACCCAAAGGACAAGAGAGACAAACTAAAGACAGGCAATTGCATTTATGAGATCGGCTGCCAAAATTGCGATCTTAGTTACGTTGGTGAAACCTCTCGGTTGTTTGGGATTAGGCTTGCAGAACATCAAGCGGAGGTTAAGAAAGCGAATGATAAAAGGTTCACTCGGTCAGAGCGAAGGGCATCAGAGCAAGAACAAAAAAAGTCAGCCATATCTGATCACGTCGCTAGAGCAAATCATGTTGTCAACTAGGAGGATTCCAAGATACTTGGCAAAGAGCAGATCAGAAGATCCAGAGAAGTACGTGAAGCGATGGAGATCAGAAAGAGGGGGACAAGGACCATGAATAGAGAGGAAGGCACTTATTTCCTAAGTCACGTTTATGACCCACTTTTAAAGACTAGATATAAGACCAATCACAACCGGAAGTCAGTTTCCCGGGAAAATGGATCAGATGTTTCACATCTGAAGAAGTCCTCCGATGTGTAGGACGAAATATTAGAGTAAGTAAAAACTTTTGTCAAGCGAAAATTTCTAATTGAGAAATAAAGCTGTAACGATTTTCACATAGATGTGGGCAACCTTTTTAATCAAAAATAGTCTTTCTTTTCAGACCGCTTCCGACGTACCAAATCTAACCAAAATCACATTTGTATCAAATAACTTTTATAGCCAAGATATGATAGTACATGTATAAGCATGGGGAATATCCTGGCACGTAGATAACAGAGATTTGACGATGGAGGTAGAACCTTTTGAATAACCCTCGTATTTAATTATCTTACGCTGTTCATTTAACGAAAAAGCAACCAATAGGGGGCGCTTTTCTTACCCAAAACAGGTTATCCGTGTTCTATAAGCTGTATATCCTATCAGCGAATACTATACCTTGTTTAGGATTTTCAAAAGAAGTACCTCCATGCGCAACCATGATTTCAAAATAGCCCGCCAAATCCATGCAAGTAACTCCGATGTCGTGCATTGAATTGGTTTGAATGAGGAATACTACGGGAACCAGCGCCTTTTGTTAGAAATCACACATGAGTAACGTTGATAACCTCTATAGTCTGAGGCAAAATAAGGAACAAGCGCAACTCAAAAAATGTATTCCGATCCGTACACCAAATATAAAGTTTCTACTCCATTTAGTTTCATAGAAATACCTAGTTAAAATGTGACATTTTTGTGCAAAAAATGAGAAAACCCCTTCAAGATGGCGACTGTTGCCACGGAGATGGAAGAAACGTAAGGGTTACAAAATTGCAAACATAGTAGGAAACTTAAATTCTCCAGACTTTTGAGCATTTAGATATTATGATTTGTCCATTTGAAACATCGATCATACGAAATCATTAACTGGCTACATGGCCTCTATAAATACTGTTCCATCATAAATACTACTCTATAAATATTTTAGTTTGGTGCTATCAGCAGTAGATAGTTGATGAACTACTAGTTTGATTTAGGCTGGCAACACTAGTCCACACAGATCTTTGGAGCTCCCACAATTTCAATTAATTTTGCTGTTTTTACATTGGATTACTACTTTAATTTTATATGGACATCTTCAGTTTAATGTCAGGAATCTACTGGTATGCTTTATTTTAATGGATACTGCAGATATTTTCTTCAAATAATGAATTTGTGTTTCTGAATTTTCATCTGTAACTGAACTTACTTATATAGTGCATGTGTAACTGCATCCTTCTTTGGATCAATATATATTGATCACTTCAAGAGCAACAACAACAATAGCAACTAGTTGGACACAGTCCCTCATTTCAAATATATAGTTTTGGTTTCTCTTTTGTTCAGAAACCAAAAATCAAGGGATTAAAAAGTAGAGCTGATCTGATCTGCAATCATAACATTATTATGCTGGGAGGACACAGTATAGGGTATATAACCAGAAGTATACAATAGCCTATTGTGCTAACATAATTATTATCATGATTGATATCGGAAATCTATCCCGCGGACGACAGTTGATGCTCTCTGTCGAAGGTATAGGTGGCATATTACACTCACGAGTTCTAGGCCTAGAAATCATATACATGCGCGTATACTGAAGGATGGGGTGGGGTGGGGGAATTTGTTTGTTTGTTTGTATGAAACATAAACGATGCATGGAGATGATTTGATTATGAATTAGTTTATTATCCCCGGGAAGCACAACCCATACCTCTTTAAGAGGGGGCTCCCTCCTATATAACCACCTCTTTCCTAAATTACCCTTTCCCCTCCTCCTCCCCTACATTCGATATCTTCATCTCGAGCTCTCCTCCCCTTCTCTTTCACTTCCAATGCTCTCTCTCATATGTTTCTCTCTCTCCCGGCCCATATCCCATATCCCCCTTGCCCTCCAACCCCTCCCCCCCACACACACACACCCCAATCTTCTCCCCTCTATCTTCTACTTTTTGCAGTAAAAATTGCTTCAGTAAAAGTCATTAGGTTATTAGAGGTCATATAATGGCCTTCCATCGATTCTGGTACATGGGATTAAGGACATGAATCGATTTTGTTTTTAGCACCTATACAATTACAGTAGTGGCCCCTTTTGTAATGTCGAATGCAAATATTTCGATGGTCTATATATTTTCACAGTGAAATCAGCTTAGGCTATTTCGTAGTCTCAAGCCAATGCTTTCAAACTAAATCAATGCTTTCAAATGTAGACTGTTTTGTTCGACTTCTCTGCTCGTGAATATTGCACTGCGAAATTTAAACATTTCTTTTGTATACTTAGATCAGGTAACTCGAAAATCCTGTAATTTTATTCGTCACACCACTTATAAGAAACTGACACCAAAACCGAAACTACCTGTCACAAATGTTTAGTTTTAAACAAAAGGTAGAAACAAAGAGTTCGATATCTTGTGATTCAAGTGGTTAGGCAGGACAATAGTAAACCACGTGACCAAAACCAAAACCAAAACTAAAACTATATATTTGAAATGAGGCAGTGCCTCATTTCAAATATATAGCAGGAAACAACAAGCATTCCAGTGCCTACATAAACCTATCCTTCAATGGCTTCAATAATGATGAAATAATTATACTGTGGAACAAAATGGGAAATTGTCCCAAGAACTTTTTCTACAACAATATTTGTGGATAAAGACTTCATACATGAAGTGCTTTACCATTTGGGTGCCATGTATGGGCCACCAGAAGACAAGGGTATCAAAGGACTTATATTTAGAGCTATAGACCCCACAGCAACTATCACTGTTTATACCTCCACTGCCACCATCAATGTCCAAGGAACTAATCACTCTACCAGAAATTGAAGAGAGAATGGATGAGGATAAACATCAACCAAAAGTTGACCCCAGTGATCATGATGAGAGTGAAATTCACTTTCTCAGGACATCTACCCCGGACACAAGCTTAACAAATGCATGCACATCATCATCAACTGGATCACAAAAAACTCCAATGACAACACACTCTACTGGAACCCAGCATGGTGAATCCTTGAACTGTTTTGTGAACTTACAAAAACAACTAGAAAACAGGACAGAATCTAATCAAGACTTGGAACTACACAACAGTGAACTCAAAACTGAACTCAAAGAAATAAGGGAATCAGCTAGCTAAGTCATTCAATGAACTTTGTGAGAGAAACACAGTACTACAAGCCCAAAATGACAGTCTACTGGCTAAATGTGCCCTGCAAACATCTGCTACCAACACCTATCAGCCTAAACCTATGCCAGCACCTACATGTATGCAGCACAGTGCACCAACTCAACTTCCAACTAGAAGTTCTAGCCACCCACAACCAAGACATACTCGCTGTATGTCAACCAACTCTGTAACCAACTTTGTCCCACTTCAAAGCTCCTTTAGTGTTCTGAATATTGAGGACACTCCCCCACAGATGGACATGCCTTCTGCACTGAGTGCCCCTCACATATCACTCTTGACCCCCCTAAACCCCCACAAATGAGTCAGCGTCTACCAAGAAATCCCCCGCGAAGTCCTAAAGGATCATCTCATAATGACACTGAACAGACCCTCCGCCAGCCACAAGTGAATCCAAATGACAATCATCATGAAACAAGACATAGAGATATACTCATCTTCAGTAATTCCATATGCAGTAGAATCAAAGAACATCGTTTTTATAAAGGGAAAACAACTCTCCGCAAATTCCCTTAAGCACATGTTATTATTTCGGGAATTCTCCCAAGACTTTGTCCGCTATACAGAAGCAATGCTCCGAATAAAGTTGCCCATGAACTGAATACTATGTTTGAGAGAAATTGCAGGAATAACTCGCGTTTGACATTTGTAGACAATGCCTCTTCTTTTGTCACCTCAACAGGTGAAATACTAAATGAATTATATTGGGACTATGTTCATCTGAACAACACAGGCCTAGGAAGACTTATCATGAACCTACGGTTTGCAATAACCTCTGTTTACCCTCACTGGATGCCATATACGAGGGTTGGTCAATAATATCCCGCAACCATTATTTATCTCCGATCATGCATGACTTAGATGACTGTTACTTACGATCAATAAAGTTTGTACTTTTGTCTTTGAAAACGCACAACAATTAGTATCAGAGTACCTTTAATTATGTAATCTCATTTGCATAAAGTCATTGCTATATGTACACTGACAATTGTCAACATTGGCGAGAAATTTGAATTGGTTTTGAGGAACGTGTAATAAAAGAAGCAGAAGTAAGGACCAAAGCAGTTTACAAGCTTTATTTTTGGTATGAAGTAATCTGAGTATATTCAATTGAAAATGAAACAAAAACAAATATGATTATTGGTATGATATTAGAGATCATAGTCAGGACAATAGAATTTGTTGCAACAAAAATAGAAATAGAAATATGCGCATGCGTTGATGGTATGCATGATTGAAAGTGCCAAAAATGTATGGAAAAAGTAAAAATTCATCAAAAACGCGCTAAAAATATGACTAATACAAGGTTTGCGTGAGTGAATTGCTATACCGAGTCTTATGCTAGAATTAGACATACCTTTTGAAAATCAAATTTCTTATTCAATAGTTCATTTTCTTACGATCCGTGACCATTCATAGCATACATTTGTTTCTCTGTGGATTTGACTAGATGGACATATTCTAAGAAAAAATAGCTCCTATGTCCCTCCCAAAAATGGCGGGAAAATCTATTTATAGCTCATTTTCAAAATGGCCGCCAGTGACATTTTGAAAAACATGAATATCTATATATCATGTTCTGGATAGGCTATAATGACAAATAATATGCCGTTTTCCACTATCTTTGGCATGCCCAACCTTTTAAGATAAAATTGTTGAGAGGTTATCTTGACCCCTAAATCCAAGATGGCCGCCAGTTCCATATTGAAAACATGAAAATCGATATATCATGAAGTGGATAGGCTATAATAACAAACAATGTGTCGTTTTCAACTATGTTTAGCATGCAAAACCGTTTAAGAACATATTCAAAGAGTTTGGGGTCACATTGACCCCTAAACCCAAGATGGCCGCCAGCGCCAAATAGAAAAAAAATGAAAATCTATATACCATGAAGTGGATAGGCTATACTGACAAACAATGTGTCGTTTTCCACTATTTTTGGTATGCCAAATCTTTTTTTGTCATATTCAAAGTGTTTGGGGTCATCTTGAACCCTAAGTCCAAGATGGCCGCCAGCGCCATATTGAAAAACGTGAAAATCGATATATCATGAAGTGGATTGACTATAATAACCAACAATATGTCGTTTTCAACTATTTTTGGCATGCAAAACTATTTAAGATCATATTCAAAGAGTTTGGAGTTTGGACTCCTAAATCCAAGATGGCCGCCAGCACCATATTGACAAAACATGAAGTGGATAGGCTATACTGACAAATATTCCAATAATTTTGGCATGCCAAACCCTTTCATGTCGTATTCAAAGTGTTGGGGGGCATCTTGACCCCTAAATCCAAGATGACTCTCTAAGCCATGTCGAAAAACATGAACATCGATATTTAAGATGTGACACACATGAGGCTAATACTTATTTTTACTCAATTACTTATCCTATAGATTTTGAAAGTGTTACTTTTGAAATTGAGACTGATAAACTAGAATGCATGCTGAAAGATCATTGCCCTGTAAAAGACAGTTTAGAAAAAGTAGAGAAATGGGAGAACATTAAGGACAAATGGAAGGGCCTTGATAAATTTCAACATGTCAATACAACAGTGGAATGGGATAAAGGACCTAAGGGTTATCATATGCATGCTACTTGTACCACGATGTCTAACACACACGCTCACTGCCAAGCCACAAAACGCAAGCACAAAAAAGGCAGGGATGTCCGGTCTGCAATCATCTTTCTTAGGACCTCCTCCCAAGAAACTTCGTTCAAGTATAGGTGTTCTGCATAATAAGGCATTGTGCGTCCATAAAATTCTGGTAACCGGGACAAAAGTCTGGTAACCGGGACAAAAACACTTTTGTTACTTTTGACACAAGATGCATGGAAAAGGTTCAAGGCACACACTATCTACATTGCAGATGAGGATGCAAGAGAAGCATTTGGCTTGGAGATCTGATACCACCGTCATTACTGGCGTCAATATGTCAGCAATCAAGCGAGAGATAATCTCAGTGAAAATGCTTAATTCTTTCAACATATCCAACAAGTCGTATTTAAAGATTGTGAAATACGCACACTTGAAGGACTGCTCAAAGATTACATTCGCATTACTTCAAACTACGGCCATAGGATTTCACGAAAGTATTCAGAAGAAAGATAGTGAGCTTGTGTATGATACAAGCACTTCCGATACACACATCGCGGCCACGCTGTTATCACTGGGAGTAACGGATGACCAGTTGGTCAAGAATGTCGCAACACGACTTAGAGAACAGGTCATCAAAAGAACCACTATTCCGTATCATACACAAGCTCACTAACATTCTTCTGAATACGTTCGTGAAATCCTATGACTTTTCCAAATTCTTTGATCAGAAGTTCCTTGAGGTAGCTGGAACTTACTTGGGAAAAGTGCCCGTAGTTTGAAGTAATGCGAATGTAATCTTGGAGCAGTCCTTCAAGGGTGCGTATTTCACAATCTTTAAATACGACTTGTTGGATATGTTGAAAGAACAAAGCTTGAGTCTCCCGAAGGTTAACATGCTGTAGATGCTCTGCATTTTTTACTGAGATTATCCCTCCTTTGATTGCTGATATATTGACGCCAGCAATGACGGTGGTATCTGATTTCCAAGCCAAATGCTGTTTGCCTGTCTGGGATTGACGGTATTAACATATCTAACCGCTCTCTTGTATCCTCATCTGCAATATAGATAGTGTGTGCATTGAACCTTTTCAATGCATCTTGTGTCAAAAGCAACAAAAGTGTTTTTGTCCCGGTTACCAGACTTTTGTGAAAATAAGTATGTGTGTCACATCTTAAATATCGATGTTCAAGTTTTTCGACATGGCTTAGACAGTCATCTTGGATTTAGGGGTCAAGATGCCCCCCCCAAACACTTTGAATACGACATGAAAAAGCTTGGCATGCCAAAAATAGTTGAATATTTGACAGTATAACCTATCCACTTCATGTTTTTGTCAATATGGTGCTGGCGGCCAGGATTTAGGAGTCAAGGTGACTCCAAACTCTTTGAATATGATCTTAAATAGTTTTGCATGCCAAAAATAGTTGAAAACGACACATTGTTGGTTATTATAGTCAATCCACTTCATGATATATCGATTTTCACGTTTTTCAATATGGCGCTGGCGGCCATCTTGGACTTAGGGTTCAAGATGACCCCCAAACACTTTGAATATGACAAAAAAAGAGTTTGCATGCCAAAAATAGTGGAAAACGACACATTGTTTGTCAGTATAGCCTATCCACTTCATGGTATATAGATTTTCATGTTTTGGTCAATATGGCGCTGGCGGCCATCTTGGATTTAGGAGTCAAGGTGACTCCAAACTCTTTGAATATGATCTTAAATAGTTTTGCATGCCAAAAATAGTTGAAAACGACACATTGTTGGTTATTATAGTCAATCCACTTCATGATATATCGATTTTCATGTTTTTCAATATGGCGCTGGCGGCCATCTTGGATTTAGGGTTCAAGATGACCCCCAAACACTTTGAATATGTTCTGAAACGGTTTTGCATGCCAAATATAGGTTGAAAACGACACATTGTTTGTTATTATAGCCTATCCACTTCATAATATATCGATTTTCATGTTTTTCAATATTGAACTGGCGGCCATCTTGGATTTAGGGGTCAAGATAACCTCTCAACACTTTGAATTTTATCTTAAAAGTTTGGGCATGCCAAAGATAGCAGAAAACGGCATATTATTTGTCATTATAGCCTATCCAGAACATGATATATAGATATTCATGTTTTTCAAAATGTCACTGGCGGCCATTTTGAAAAATGAGCTATAAATATATTTTCCCGCCATTTTTGGGAGGGACATAGGAGCTATTTTTTCTTAGAATATGTCCATCTAGTCAAATCCACAGAGAAACAAAGGTATGCTATGAATGGTCACGGATCGTAAGAAAATGATTCAACTACAATCCAGAGTCTCTCTATGGTGTGCTACTTTAATTACAAAAAACAAGACCTTTTGAAATTAAGGGTTCATTAAGAAAGAAATGTTTATGGTTTCACCACTGGGACCTCCCCTTTTTATAATCAGTAGATACCCAATCAAACCAGGTACCATTGTTTAAATTTTGTCATCGATTAATCTTTCTATCTCTTATTATGTAAAGAACAATGGGTGATAAAGCCTACTCAAAATTGGAGATATTCAACACGATTTCTCTTCTTTAATGGTATATGTCTAAAAAGAGTCCAGCATCATGCCTATGTTATCGGTCTATAAAGCTGCAATTAAAACCGTGCCAGATTCTATACTTTTATTCTCGAGATATTTAGAATTATGTAACAATACCTCAATTTGGCGCGAGATTTTCTTGGCTACTTTTCACCATAAATCAGGCAGTGCCCATACGCTATTGTGTTTATGCTAATGTCATTACGTAATTAAGCATTCAGCATAATAATAATAATAATAATAATAGCGACAAGGCACATATCCACTCAATTAAGAGCGCTCAAGGCACTAAAACAAAACAAACAAACAAAAACTAACAAGACAAGGAAAACTGGAACTAAATTAAGAAACATAACTTAAGAATTACAGAATGTCTCTGACATAAGATGAGTTTTTAACAAATTTTTAAACACAGTTACATTTTTAGCAGTTCTGATATAAATGGGCAGTTCATTCCATAGACGTGGAGCTGCGATTGCAAATGATCTGTCACCCCATGTGCGGTTGGATTTTCTTTCTTGAAGAAGTTGCATGTTTCCAGATCGAAGCGTACGGGTGGGAACATAATGTAAAAGGAGTTCAGATAAATATAACGGAGCAATATCATTAATACATTTATATACAATCAACATAAGTTTAAAAACAATTCTTTGTGTGACAGGAAGCCAATGCAGTTCCTTTAGGATTGGCGTGATGTTGAGAAGCACTATGTTGAGAAGAATCGCTAATACATATTCGTTTTGAAAGACAAAAGTACAAACTTGAATTTAGCGTAAGTAACAGCCATCCAAGTCATACATGAGCGGAGATACACCATAGTTGCGGGAACTTATTGACCAGCCCTCGTACTCCAAACACTTAAATTCAAATAATGTAAAAAATAAAACTCATCTCCATATTGGAGATGAAAAAAGAGGTGTAAACAAACAGATCAAAAGAATACCTGCAAGTCTTCTAATTCTGATGATTTTTGTGATAAATGTAGACAGAAAATTAGGCCAGAAACTTTAAATATATTATATGTAAACACTGTTCATTACATTTTCATGTAAGCTGTATTGATGATGTTAAACATGTTTCAAGCAATCACATTGATAGACCAATTATTGATATTTCTACTGATGATATTGTAGGTGAAAATAATGCTACAAACTATTTTGATAACAAAGAAATTAATAGTGTTAAAAATGAAACTATTTTGAACAATAATGTTCAAAATGTAAATGATAATGTAAAAAATGGAAATGATGGTAATATAAAATGTTCAAATCATGATACTGATCAAAGATTGAATGTTGATCCTAATGAATCTTATAATACCAAGGATATTTAAAAAAGTAAGAAAAGATCTTCTAAAAACTATAATAATTGTGGTGAGTGTTCTTGTAAAATTGATAACTGTAATAATATTGTGTGTAATAACTGTAATCTTGACTTCCATTTATCTTGTACTGATATGAATACTTCCTGTTATAACAATATTGATTCATGGATCTGTAACAATTGCTTTTTTAGTGTGTACAATGATGAGCTTCCATTTGGTGAAACTTTTATTGATTTTAAATATTCTCTTTCAAAAGGTTTTAATATAGCTCATGTAAATATCAGAAGTCTGCGTTATAAAGTTGATCATATCAGAATATTACTTGATGAGAATAACATTGATATTTTATGTTTAACTGAAGCATGGCTAAATGATAATATTGACAATGGTGAACTTCATATAGATGGCTATAATATTAGTAGACTTGATAGATATATACAAGATGGTGGTGGGGTTTTATGTTATATTAAGGATGGTATTGTTTTTAATGAAAAATCTGATTTGCAAAATAGTAATGTTGAAGCACACTGGATAAAGCTCAACCTGCCCTACTCAAAGCCTATCCTTCTTGGTACTGTGTACAGACCACCTGACTCAAATCTAACTTGAACAAGTTAGATTTAATTTTTCAAAACACTACATCTTTATATGATGATGTTATAGTTGTTGGAGATTTCAATCTTGATATGTAAACGCCCAAATGCAAGTAGAGTTAAGACAATTTCAAATCACAGTAATCAATTAGTGACTATACAAGAATAACTGAGACAACTAAAACAATTATCGACTTAGCATTTGTATCACAACCTAACAAAGTATCATGTTCAGGTGTGCATAGTTTAGGGCTTTCTGATCATTCACTTATTTATATTGTACGAAAAAATAAGAAAATTAAGGCTCCATCGAAAACCATTAAATCTAGATCTTTTAAAAATTTGAATGAACATGATTTTGTTTACACTATTTAAAAAGCTACTTGGAATGATGTTATGAAATGTTCAAATGTAGATGATGCACACCATACTTTTCAAACTATGTTTGATGATGCTTGTAATGTTCATTGTCCTGTTAAAGAGAAGCGTGTCAAGGGTTCATTACCTGATTGGATTACAGGAGATTATATTAAACGTTCAAAGGACAGAGACTATTATTTTGCTAAAGCTCATAAAACCAATAATTCTGATGATTGGAATATGGCAAGACAATTAAGAAACAAAGTCAATAAACTTAATAAGACATTAAAAAGGAACTATTGTAACAAAGCCATCAACGAAAATGTAAACGATTCTAAGATATTATGGAGTACAATTAGGAAAAGCTGATAACTTTAAGTGTAGTAATGATGATGTTTGTAAACTCAATGATACTTATTATAATGTTGAAAATGCAGATTTTAAATTTGATATTATAACACCTGATTTTGTGTTTGATCAAATTTGTCAGTTTTCAAATAACAAAAGTACTGGTATTGACAATGTGTGTATGAAACTATTGAAATTAGCTGCTCCTGTCATCTGTCACCCCCTTGCATATATATGTAACCTTTCCATGTTCACTTCTGTCTTTCCTTCTATGTGGAAAAAAGCAAAAGTTACACCTATTTACAAGGATGGTGGCAAGAATGAAGTCAGCAATTATAGGCCTATATCAGTTCTGCCAATATTATCTAAGATTTTAGAACGAACCGTTCATGATCAACTTTACAATTATCTTACTTTAAACAATATTTTAAATCCATGTCAGTCAGGTTTTAGACATAATCACAGTACTAATACTGCTCTTCTAGATGTAACTGAATTATCTTAAATAACATGAATGACGGTAAAGTAACTGGGTCAATTTTCTTAGATCTTAAAAAAGCCTTTGATACAGTAAATCATGATCTTTTATTTGATAAATTGTATTCATATGGTGTCACTGGATTGGTTCAAATCATATCTGAGTGGTAGATCCCAAGCTGTCAATACAAATTCTACTCTTTCTGATTTTAAAGATATTAATATTGGGATACCACAAGGATCAATACTGGGTCCTCTGTTATTTATTATTTTTGTTAATTCATTACCGGATTCTGTTAATTGTAAGTGCGTAATGTATGCAGATGATACAACTCTATTAGTTAGTTCACCAGATCCAACAATATTACAGACTGATCTCAAGAGTAACCTTGATATGATAGCTAGATGGTTCAAGTCTATAAACTCACTTTAAACATTAAGAAGACTAAGATCATGCTCTTTGGCTCTAATCAGAAATTAAGGAAATTTAAGGACATATCTCTTACCTATTGAAACGAGAGCATAGAAATTGTAAATAAATATAAATATTTAGGTGTTGTATTTGATCCAAACTTATCTTGGAGTGAACATGTAAATTATATGTCATCTAATGTATCTAAACGTATTGGTGTAATTGGTAGAGTCAAGAATTATCTTCCACCTAGTACTGTGAACATGCTCGCTAAAGCTCTAGTCTTCCCTCATTTTGACTATTGTAGCTCTGTATGGAATAATTTAAATGCTTATCATCATCATGAGCCCCAGTTCTTGCAGAACAAGCTTGATCGTATGCTTCTCCATGCTGACATCAGAACTCCAATTGACCAAATGATGGAAGACCTGAATTGGGTAAAACTTAATTGTAGATGGGATAATCAATCACTGATTGTTACTTTCAAATGTCTGAAACAAATAGCTCCATCCTACCTCTCATCTATTTTCACTTTCTCACAAGCAACACATAACAAATATACTCGAAGTCAAACCCATAATGCCCTGATTGTTCCTGCATGGAATATTCTTGCTGGTAAAAGAACCTTCAATTACAGAGCTGCGGTACTCTGGAATAATCTCCCTCAGAACATTCGTTCAAACTTTATGGCCATGAGTATGTATGAGTTCAAGAATGCTATTGCTGTTTAACAAATACTTTGTAGCCTATATATAATTATGTAATTATGAGTTTGTTGTTGGTAATGATATATTGTTACTATTACATGTATTAATATTATAATATTTTTCATGCTTGTATTATACAATGTACATTAATATATCATTCCCATATCATCATTTTGTATTATAGTATTCTGCACATTTTAATTATTTTTCTACATGTAATTGTATATATTGTCTGATCTGGACCTCTTGGGAGATCAGTACTTATGTATTGAAAGAACTTACCAGAATAAAGATAGATTGAATGAATTCCAAAATCAGTTGCACACAATTAATATGCCTGACATATTGAGGACGCTATAAATAATATGTTCCTTTTACTCCTTATGCTGGCGTTAAGGGTATTATATCGGTGCTCGCTTGGGCTCATTTTGAACAGCCCTTCTTTACAGCTGTACCAAATATCAGTTGGCATGTCTCGTATACAATATTGTATCCCACGAGCCCTAGTTTTGACAAACGTACATGTATATTGTTATGCTCTAGTTGACTTGGTAATGGCTAAACACGGCAACGAATGCAACCCAAAAACAAAATGACCCATGAACTTCATACTAAAGAGGGAACATAATCAACAACTATAATAAAAAATCCATTACCAGATTTGTTGTACTCAGTTACCATGGCAACCAGAGGCAGGCAATCAGAAGATTTCACAACACAATTTAAAGTGCAACATTGTTTGTAGAACTGTGCCAAATTTACCTAAAAGTGGTAGGCCTACTTTGTTTTATTGAGTTGTGTTTGTTCCTGATTTTGTCTCAGGCTATTGCTATGTTCCCTATATATGGAGAGTTGCGACATGGCGGGTATTCAAATTTGAGACATGTGCGCCATTTTTATTACGCTTTTCTTACCCAATAGTCCCTATATATGGAGAGTTGCGACAACTTCCAAAAATCCGCCATTTTGTGTCTAAATTGTGTCTAAAGTTATACAGTAAGTCTATGGGAAAATCCAGCCAATTTGCATATAAATGGTCGTAACTTTAAAAAACGACCTCGAAACTCATATATGTACACATATTTGGAAAGCTAAAACCATAATAATTCCATACCTGGGAATACCAATTCTCATTTACAAAAATCACGTGTCCCAGTGTTTCTAGATGAAAATTGCACAATTTTGCTGATTTGGACGTTTTTGGCACGAAACCAAAAACAAATATTTCTAGTTTAAAAGCTATAACTCATGACACTTAAACTTTATCACATCTTAAGATTCCTCTATGGTATATAAATTGTGCATTACATCATCTATATCTTAAATACATTTCATTTTATAGCCCGTTAAACTTGAAATTTAGCTAAAATTTTGAATCTATTTCAAATCAATTTTTCTCTCGTGTCAAGCAATTTCATTAAAAATATTGAATATTAATATTATCTTAAGATATTGTTCTTTGAAATATAAAAATCACCGTTGGGTTTTTATTCCTATGTGTCGTCACGTGACGTTAAGGGTACATTCTCTTTTGAAATTTTGAGAGCTAAAATGGGATGTTTTTGCCATATTATACTGTAGACGATCACAGACTCTTTTGTTCTAATCATACTATAGACTATTGTGACGTCATTACCAGACAGTTTGTCTGTATTATGGCTATTGTTCCTTGTCTGGAAATATGTTCGAGCTTTATGTTATTTTCAGGGGCCGTGTTTTTAAAACTCCCGCCTCATCACAATAAGGCATAGGGAAGTGTACTGATCGCGGGTGCAGGGTGTCAGTCCGAAACGTCCTTAGTCCGAAACGTCTTCAGTCCGAAACGTCGTCAGTCCGAAGTGCAAATTTACTATATATGGGGGTTCGTCAGTCCGAAAGTCATTTTAGGTTCGTCAGTCCGAAAAAAAGCTTCGCTAGTTCGAAAATACAAAACACGTCATTAGTCCGACACTTCATCAGTCCGAAGTCTTCAGTCCGAAACGTCTTTAGTCCAAATCTGAAAAACACGTCTTTAGCCCGAATCTGAAAAGCACGTCGTCAATCCGAATCTGAAAAGCACGTCGTCAGTCCGAATCTGAAAAGCACGTCGTCAGTCCGAATCTGAAAACCACGTCGTCAGTCCGAATCTGAAAACCACGTCGTCAGTCCGAATCTGAAAAGCACGGCATCAGTCCTTATTTAACATCTACGTCAATAAAATAAAATAAAATAAATAGACACATAACATAGCCGTGATATTTCAGTGTCATATAACCCACTCTTTGCACTCTGTGACGGGTATTTAGGCCTACTAGCGAAAATTTCGGGCCGCAGCCTGCCCCCCCCCCCCACCGATAACTCTAAGCCTAACCCTAACCCCAACCCAGAGCTTTACCCTAAACCTAGGTTCTTAGGAGTTCTTCCGACGTCTAACCCGAACCCGAACCCTAACCCAAACTTTAACCGTAACTCTGATCCTGAACTTAGGCCTAAGCCTAAGCCTAACCTTAAGCCTAACCCTAACCCATACCCTAGCCCTTTTTCCGAAACCTAACCCTAACACTGAACCCTAAAAATAAACCTAACCCTTAACCCTAACCCTAACCCTAATCCTAAATTTAATCCTAACCCTAACAATAACTATAAAAAAGTAACATAATGTGCGCTAGTAGTAAATTCTATGCTTTACCTCACTTGTTCGGCTCAAAATAAAAGGGGACATATATGACAGTAAAAGCTAACATTTTATGGAAAATAAATACTAATCTAATTTTACAGAATTATGGCTTTAAGGTCCGGTATTGAGAACAGGTAATTATTCCGGTGTCAAACCAGAAACCATGACCCTAACCCGAACCGTAACCCTTACCCTAACGCTAAGCCTAATACTAAACCTACCCTAAGCCTAAACCTAATCCTAAACTGAAGCATTACCCTAACCCTAGGTTCTTCACGGTTGTTTGATGGCATGTAGAACTGTATTAATTTTTAAGCAAAGTTGAAAACTGATGGCGCTATTTATCTTAAATTTTGAGTGCATCGTTACAAGGGGTAGACCTAAGTATAATGGCATTAAAACAACATACAAATGAGTAAAATAGTGCAAGGAAATTTTCATAAACCTTAAAGCCTAACCATATCCATACCCAGGATACACCCGTCAGTCCGAACCACCGTCAATAAAAAATTTAGGATTACTAACCCTAACGCTAACCCTAATCCTAACCATAACCATAAAAATTCGGACTGACGGTGGTTCCGACGGACGAGAAAACACCTATAACCGATGACCCTAAGCCTTACCCTAACCCTAGGTTCTAAAGAGTTGTTTCGGCGTCTAACCCTAAACCGAAGCCTAACCCTAACCCTAAGCATTGCTCTAAACCTGAGTTATTTCGGCGTCTAACCAGAACCCTAACCCTAATCCTAAACTTAAACTTAAGCCTAACCATAACCATAACCATAGTCAGGGCACACCCGTCAGTCCGAAACAGCGTCAGTCCGAACTATCACCAGTACTAATTTTTAGGATAACTTACCTATAACACTAACCCTAACAATTCGGACTGACGGTGTTTCGGACTGAAAAGAAGACCTCCAAAACCGATAACCCTAACCCTAACCTTAACATTTACCCTAACCTTAACATTTACCCTAATGCCCCCAGCATACTTTCCTGCCGCTTGCCGCTGCGGCAAGCGGCAGGGCGTTTCAACCAATGACAAGCCTTGATTATGTCCGTTTGTCTGCAATGCGCGTGCGCCACGCCGCTCAGCGGCAAGCGGCAGGGTAGTATGAAACCAGCTTAACCCTCAACCTTACCCTAAACCTACAATCATAGAATTTAGTCTTGGGACTGTTTAGGACCATGAATTAAAATCTATCCCCTTCCCCGTAACAATGTTGATCGGGGTCTTATCATCAGGCTCCGTGTTTGACTCTGCAACATTAATTGGTGGGGAAAGGGGAGGGATATAGCTTACAGGAAGGTTGAAGCTACACGTAGAACATTATTTGAAAAACATCCATCAAAATTTACGTGACTGGTGATGGAAGCAAGGAGTAAAATTGACCACGTGTCCCAACACAATAATTCTAAGATTGTAGGTTCTTAGGAGTTATAAGGCAATCAGTATTAAGGTAATTCTTCCGGCGTCAAACCCGAACCTTTGCCCTAACCATGACCCTAACCCTAACCCTAACTTTAACTCTAACCCTAATACTATCCCTAAGCCTAGCCCTAAGCCTAGCCCTAAGCATAAACCTAACCCTAAACCTAAACCGTAGCATTACCCTGTTCCGGCGTCTAACCAGAACACTAACCTTAATCCTTACCCTAAACATGGGAGTTGTTCCGGCTTTTAATACTAACTTTACACGAACCCTAACCCAAACCTTCATCCTAACCATAATCCTAAACTTAAGCCTAACCCTAACCCTTACATTAACCCTAACCCTAATCTTAAACTAAATCCTAACCATAACCCTAAGCCTAACTCTAACCCTAACCCTAACCTTAAGTCAAACCCGAGCCCGTGCCCTAACCATGACCCGAATCATAACCTTAACCCTAACCCTAAAGCTAAGCCTAACCCCAAGACTAACCCTAACCCATACCCTAACGTATGCACCATCGGGTATAATTGTGCCTATAGCACCTCTGATTATAAGGCAATCAGTATTAAGGTAACTCTTCCGGCGTCAAACCCGAACCCTTGCCCAACCATGACCCTAACACTAACCTTAACTCTAACCATAACGCTAAACCAAACCCTAAGCCTAATACTATCCCTAAGCCTATCCCTAAGCCTAAGCCTAAACCTAACACTAATCCTAAACCGTAGCATTACTCTGTTCCGCCGTCTAATCAGAACCCTAACCCTAACCCTAACCTTCACCCTAACCATAATCCTAAACTTAAGCCTAACCATAACTCTTACATTAACCCTAACCCTAATCCTAAACTAAAACCTAACCATAACCCTAAGCCTAACTCTAACCCTAACCCTAACCTTAAGTCTAACCCTTACCAATACCCATACCATATCACTAATCCTAACACTAAACCTTATCCTTAACCCTAAACCTAACCCTAATCCTTAACTTAAGCCTAACCCTAACAATAAACCATAACCCTAAGCCTAACTCTAACCCTAACATTAAGCCTAACCCTTACCAATACCCATACCCTATCACTAATCCTAACCCTAAACCTTAGTTTCAGGTTGAAACATGACGCCTAACCCTAACCCGAACCATAGCCCTAACCGTAACCCTAATCCTAAGCTTAAGCCTAACCCTTACCCGAACCCTAACCCTAACATTAACCTAACCCTAACCCAAGCCTAACGTAGGCACTATCTGGTATAATTGTGCCTATAGCACCTATTATAAGGCAATCATTATAGGTCAAGTTTTGAGAACAGGTTAAGGTTCTTTCGGCGGCAAACCCGAACCCTACCCTAATCATGAGCCTACCCTAGCCCTAACCTTAACCCTAACCCTAATACTAACCCTATCCCTAACCCTAAGCCAAACCCTAAGCCTAAACCTAACCCTAATCCTAACCCTAATCCTTACCCTAACCCTAGTTTCTTAGGAGTTGTTCCGGTGTCTAACACTAACTCTTACCCAAATCTTCACCCTAACCCTAATCCCAAACTTAAACCTAACCCTAACATTAACCCTAACCCTAGGTTCTTATGAGTTGTTCCGGCGTCTAGCCCTAACCCTTACCCTAACCGTAACCCAAACATTAACCCTAACCATAATCCTAAGCTTAAGCCTTACCATAACCCTAAGCCTACCCCGAACCCTTACCCTAACCCTAGCCTAACCCTTACCTATACCCTTAACCCTAACCCCAATACTAATCCTAGTCATAAACTTAAGCCTAACCCTAACAATATCCATAACCCTCAGCCTAACCCTAACCCTTCCCCATACCCTAATCCTAAACCTAACCATTAACCATAAGCATAACCCTAACCCTTACCCTAATCCTAAACTTAAACCTAACACTTACAATAACCATAACCATAACCATAATCTTAACCCTACGCCTAACCCTAACCCTGACCCTTACCCGAACCCTATCCTAAACTCAAGCCTAACACTAACAATAACCATAACCCTAACCCTAACCCTAACTCATACCCTTATCCTAACCCTTATCCGAACCCTTACCCTAACCCAAACCTAACGTACATGTAGGCACCTTTGGGTATAATTTTGCTTATAGCACCGAGTATAAGACTATCAGTATTAAGTTTTGAGGACAGGTTAAGATTCTTAGGAGTTCTTCCGGCGTCAAACCCGAACCCGAACCCTAACCATGACCCTAACTTGAATCCTAACCTTAACCCTATCCCTAACCCTTACCCTAACGCTAAGCCTAACCCTAAACCTAATCCTAACCCAAAGCCTATCCCTAACCCTAATCCTAAACCGAAGTATTACCCTAACCCCAGGTTCTTAGGAGTTGTTCACGTGTCTAACCCTGACCCGAACCCTAACCCTAAACTTAACCCTTACCGTAACCCTAAGCCTAAACTAACTCTAAGCCTAATTCTAACCATAATCCTATACCGAAGCCTAACCCTAACCCTAAGCCTTACCCTAACCCTAGGTTCTCAGGTGTTATTCCGGCGTCTAATCCTAACCCTGAACAAACCCGAACAAGAACAAAAACCCGAACCCTAACCCAAATCCTAACCATAACCCTAAGTCTAAACATAACCTTAACCCTAACTCTATCATATATCCTAACCCTAACCTTAACTCTAATTCTAAACTTAGCCTTAACTCTAACCCTAACCCTAACCCTAGCCTCTACCCTAACGCTAACTTTAACACTAAATATAAGCCTAAACTAACCCTAAGCCTAAGTTACCCTAACCCTAATTCTAATAATAATTATTATTTATCCTTTTCCCTGCTTTTTTGTGGTAATTTTTATTTTATAACTGGACATTTGTGTGCAAGTTGAGGGCGTCATTTACATACATTTTAAATTTAAATTAGCAAAATAATATGAGTTAGTTCTTACATTTCATGATAAAAAGGTTTTTTTTTAATTCTCTTGCCATTTGCTAGCCTTTTTTTCTGATGTTCTAATGGCATGATACCAGTGTTTAGCTCTTGTAAAGATGCAAACAAGATTTGTTTGTAGTGTTAATGTTAGGGTTAGGGTATAGGACAGGGTTAATGTTCATGATGCAGTCATGTCTACAGTAGAATTCATCTCGACCTTTGCAGGACTTAAACCTCATTAAAAGCTATTAAACCAAGATAACACTCATTGAAGCAGCTCAACTGATTAAATCAGATCTTCTCTGGTTGTGTACAAGTGTCTGTTTTCAATGTGCGACATCGCAATAAAGCTGGTATTACAGCTTCAGTTGGGTAACCGATTATAAAGGAAACGAAAGGAAACAATGGTATGTGTACCATTGTTCACGAAAACACAAAGACGTGCTTTTTGTTAACCAGCATTCTTCAAAATGAGCAACATAATGATTGTTGACTTAACACAGTTTGGAAATAATTTCTTCATATTTTTGGTGTTATCTGTCGTTTACATATCCTTCCTAAAACACAAAAGTACGACCTCTCCAAACATCTAAATTAGCTAAAAATTTAGGACATGTTACAAAACTTTATTTTCTAGAACCTATTTAGAATAATTTAAATGTAGCTTTTACCGTTTTTTTGTGGCATCCTTCAGAAGTGAGCGGTCCGAAACCATGACCCTAACCCGAACCGTAACCCTTACCCTAACGCTAAGCCTAATACTAAACCTACCCTAAGCCTAAACCTAATCCTAAACTGAAGCATTACCCTAACCCTAGGTTCTTCACGGTTGTTTGATGGCATGTAGAACTGTATTAATTTTTAAGCAAAGTTGAAAACTGATGGCGCTATTTATCTTAAATTTTGAGTGCATCGTTACAAGGGGTAGACCTAAGTATAATGGCATTAAAACAACATACAAATGAGTAAAATAGTGCAAGGAAATTTTCATAAACCTTAAAGCCTAACCATATCCATACCCAGGATACACCCGTCAGTCCGAACCACCGTCAATAAAAAATTTAGGATTACTAACCCTAACGCTAACCCTAATCCTAACCATAACCATAAAAATTCGGACTGACGGTGGTTCCGACGGACGAGAAAACACCTATAACCGATGACCCTAAGCCTTACCCTAACCCTAGGTTCTAAAGAGTTGTTTCGGCGTCTAACCCTAAACCGAAGCCTAACCCTAACCCTAAGCATTGCTCTAAACCTGAGTTATTTCGGCGTCTAACCAGAACCCTAACCCTAATCCTAAACTTAAACTTAAGCCTAACCATAACCATAACCATAGTCAGGGCACACCCGTCAGTCCGAAACAGCGTCAGTCCGAACTATCACCAGTACTAATTTTTAGGATAACTTACCTATAACACTAACCCTAACAATTCGGACTGACGGTGTTTCGGACTGAAAAGAAGACCTCCAAAACCGATAACCCTAACCCTAACCTTAACATTTACCCTAACCTTAACATTTACCCTAATGCCCCCAGCATACTTTCCTGCCGCTTGCCGCTGCGGCAAGCAGGGCGTTTCAACCAATGACAAGCCTTGATTATGTCCGTTTGTCTGCAATGCGCGTGCGCCACGCCGCTCAGCGGCAAGCGGCAGGGTAGTATGAAACCAGCTTAACCCTCAACCTTACCCTAAACCTACAATCATAGAATTTAGTCTTGGGACTGTTTAGGACCATGAATTAAAATCTATCCCCTTCCCCCGTAACAATGTTGATCGGGGTCTTATCATCAGGCTCCGTGTTTGACTCTGCAACATTAATTGGTGGGGAAAGGGGAGGGATATAGCTTACAGGAAGGTTGAAGCTACACGTAGAACATTATTTGAAAAACATCCATCAAAATTTACGTGACTGGTGATGGAAGCAAGGAGTAAAATTGACCACGTGTCCCAACACAATAATTCTAAGATTGTAGGTTCTTAGGAGTTATAAGGCAATCAGTATTAAGGTAATTCTTCCGGCGTCAAACCCGAACCTTTGCCCTAACCATGACCCTAACCCTAACCCTAACTTTAACTCTAACCCTAATACTATCCCTAAGCCTAGCCCTAAGCCTAGCCCTAAGCATAAACCTAACCCTAAACCTAAACCGTAGCATTACCCTGTTCCGGCGTCTAACCAGAACACTAACCTTAATCCTTACCCTAAACATGGGAGTTGTTCCGGCTTTTAATACTAACTTTACACGAACCCTAACCCAAACCTTCATCCTAACCATTATCCTAAACTTAAGCCTAACCCTAACCCTTACATTAACCCTAACCCTAATCTTAAACTAAATCCTAACCATAACCCTAAGCCTAACTCTAACCCTAACCCTAACCTTAAGTCAAACCCGAGCCCGTGCCCTAACCATGACCCGAATCATAACCTTAACCCTAACCCTAAAGCTAAGCCTAACCCCAAGACTAACCCTAACCCATACCCTAACGTATGCACCATCGGGTATAATTGTGCCTATAGCACCTCTGATTATAAGGCAATCAGTATTAAGGTAACTCTTCCGGCGTCAAACCCGAACCCTTGCCCCAACCATGACCCTAACACTAACCTTAACTCTAACCATAACGCTAAACCAAACCCTAAGCCTAATACTATCCCTAAGCCTATCCCTAAGCCTAAGCCTAAACCTAACACTAATCCTAAACCGTAGCATTACTCTGTTCCGCCGTCTAACCAGAACCCTAACCCTAACCCTAACCTTCACCCTAACCATAATCCTAAACTTAAGCCTAACCATAACTCTTACATTAACCCTAACCCTAATCCTAAACTAAAACCTAACCATAACCCTAAGCCTAACTCTAACCCTAACCCTAACCTTAAGCCTAACCCTTACCAATACCCATACCATATCACTAATCCTAACACTAAACCTTATCCTTAACCCTAAACCTAACCCTAATCCTTAACTTAAGCCTAACCCTAACAATAAACCATAACCCTAAGCCTAACTCTAACCCTAACATTAAGCCTAACCCTTACCAATACCCATACCCTATCACTAATCCTAACCCTAAACCTTAGTTTCAGGTTGAAACATGACGCCTAACCCTAACCCGAACCATAGCCCCTAACTGTAACCCTAATCCTAAGCTTAAGCCTAACCCTTACCCGAACCCTAACCCTAACATTAACCTAACCCTAACCCAAGCCTAACGTAGGCACTATCTGGTATAATTGTGCCTATAGCACCTATTATAAGGCAATCATTATAGGTCAAGTTTTGAGAACAGGTTAAGGTTCTTTCGGCGGCAAACCCGAACCCTTACCCTAATCATGAGCCTACCCTAGCCCTAACCTTAACCCTAACCCTAATACTAACCCTATCCCTAACCCTAAGCCAAACCCTAAGCCTAAACCTAACCCTAATCCTAACCCTAATCCTTACCCTAACCCTAGTTTCTTAGGAGTTGTTCCGGTGTCTAACACTAACTCTTACCCAAATCTTCACCCTAACCCTAATCCCAAACTTAAACCTAACCCTAACATTAACCCTAACCCTAGGTTCTTATGAGTTGTTCCGGCGTCTAGCCCTAACCCTTACCCTAACCGTAACCCAAACATTAACCCTAACCATAATCCTAAGCTTAAGCCTTACCATAACCCTAAGCCTAACCCGAACCCTTACCCTAACCCTAGCCTAACCCTTACCTATACCCTTAACCCTAACCCCAATACTAATCCTAGTCATAAACTTAAGCCTAACCCTAACAATATCCATAACCCTCAGCCTAACCCTAACCCTTCCCCATACCCTAATCCTAAACCTAACCATTAACCATAAGCATAACCCTAACCCTTACCCTAATCCTAAACTTAAACCTAACACTTACAATAACCATAACCATAACCATAATCTTAACCCTACGCCTAACCCTAACCCTGACCCTTACCCGAACCCTATCCTAAACTCAAGCCTAACACTAACAATAACCATAACCCTAACCCTAACCCTAACTCATACCCTTATCCTAACCCTTATCCGAACCCTTACCCTAACCCAAACCTAACGTACATGTAGGCACCTTTGGGTATAATTTTGCTTATAGCACCGAGTATAAGACTATCAGTATTAAGTTTTGAGGACAGGTTAAGATTCTTAGGAGTTCTTCCGGCGTCAAACCCGAACCCGAACCCTAACCATGACCCTAACTTGAATCCTAACCTTAACCCTATCCCTAACCCTTACCCTAACGCTAAGCCTAACCCTAAACCTAATCCTAACCCAAAGCCTATCCCTAACCCTAATCCTAAACCGAAGTATTACCCTAACCCCAGGTTCTTAGGAGTTGTTCACGTGTCTAACCCTGACCCGAACCCTAACCCTAAACTTAACCCTTACCGTAACCCTAAGCCTAAACTAACTCTAAGCCTAATTCTAACCATAATCCTATACCGAAGCCTAACCCTAACCCTAAGCCTTACCCTAACCCTAGGTTCTCAGGTGTTATTCCGGCGTCTAATCCTAACCCTGAACAAACCCGAACAAGAACAAAAAACCCGAAACCTAACCCAAATCCTAACCATAACCCTAAGTCTAAACATAACCTTAACCCTAACTCTATCATATATCCTAACCCTAACCTTAACTCTAATTCTAAACTTAGCCTTAACTCTAACCCTAACCCTAACCCTAGCCTCTACCCTAACGCTAACTTTAACACTAAATATAAGCCTAAACTAACCCTAAGCCTAAGTTACCCTAACCCTAATTCTAATAATAATTATTATTTATCCTTTTCCCTGCTTTTTTGTGGTAATTTTTATTTTATAACTGGACATTTGTGTGCAAGTTGAGGGCGTCATTTACATACATTTTAAATTTAAATTAGCAAAATAATATGAGTTAGTTCTTACATTTCATGATAAAAGGTTTTTTTTAATTCTCTTGCCATTTGCTAGCCTTTTTTTCTGATGTTCTAATGGCATGATACCAGTGTTTAGCTCTTGTAAAGATGCAAACAAGATTTGTTTGTAGTGTTAATGTTAGGGTTAGGGTATAGGACAGGGTTAATGTTCATGATGCAGTCATGTCTACAGTAGAATTCATCTCGACCTTTGCAGGACTTAAACCCCATTAAAAGCTATTAAACCAAGATAACACTCATTGAAGCAGCTCAACTGATTAAATCAGATCTTCTCTGGTTGTGTACAAGTGTCTGTTTTCAATGTGCGACATCGCAATAAAGCTGGTATTACAGCTTCAGTTGGGTAACCGATTATAAAGGAAACGAAAGGAAACAATGGTATGTGTACCATTGTTCACGAAATGACACAAAGACGTGCTTTTTGTTAACCAGCATTCTTCAAAATGAGCAACATAATGATTGTTGACTTAACACAGTTTGGAAATAATTTCTTCATATTTTTGGTGTTATCTGTCGTTTACATATCCTTCCTAAAACACAAAAGTACGACCCTCTCCAAACATCTAAATTAGCTAAAATTTAGGACATGTTACAAAACTTTATTTTCTAGAACCTATTTAGAATAATTTAAATGTAGCTTTTACCGTTTTTTGTGGCATACTTCAGAAGTGAGCGGTCCGATACCAATATTTTCGGTCAAATCTCCATTCAATTAACACGGGGAGTTGGCTAGCTATGCCTTGCCCTCACTCATATTTTACAAAAGTACGACCATTTCTGAACATCTAACCTAGCTGTAATTTTAGGTCATGTTAGAGAAATATATTTGCGAGAAGTTTTGGAGAATAAATAAAATATTGGCTGGTTATTTTTCACACAGTGATGTTAACTAGGCAAGTGTCCATTCTCCCAACATACATCATTTGTTGAGGCCACACGTCAATGGTGAGAGCACTGTGTATTGTGTATAGGAAAACGGACAGTAACTGCAGTATGTAAGGTTAAGTTTATGATTAGGGCTAAGGTTAAGATAAGGATATATGTTAGAGTTAGGGCTATGGTTAGGGTTAGAGTTAGGGTTCGTGTTCTTGTTCGGGTTTGGGTCAGGGTTAAGATTAGACGCCGGAACAATTCCTGAGAACCTAGGGTTAGGGTAAGTCTTAGCGTTAGAGTTACTCTTCGGTATAGGATAAGGGTTAGACTTAGGCTTAGGCTTAGGGTTAGGCTTAGGCTTAGGGTTACGGTTAGGGTTAAGTGTAGGGTTCGGGTCAGGCTTAGAGTTCGACGCGGGAATAACTCCTAAGAATCTATATAGGTTAGGATAAAACTTCAGTTTAGGATTAGGGTTAGTTTTAGGGTTAGGGATATGTTTTGGGTTAGGATTAGGCTTAGGATAGGCTTAGGGTTAGGGCTAGGGTTCGTGTTAGGGTCATGGTTAGGATAAAGGTTCGGGTTTGACGCCGGAAGAACTCATAGTAACCTCAACCTGTTCTCAAAACTTGACCTTCATACTGATTAGCTTATAAGAGGGTTAGGGTTAGGGTTGATGGTGCCTACGCTAGGCTTGGGTTAGGGTTAGGCTTCGGGTTAGGGTTAGGTTAATATAGAGGTTAGGGTAAGGGTTAGGCTTAAGTTTAGGATTGGGGTCAGGATTAAGGTTAAGGGTTAGATTTAGGTTAAGGGTTAGGATTAGGGATATGGTTAAGGTTAGGTTAATGTAAGGGTTAGGGTAAGGGTTAGGCTTAAGTTTAGGATTGGGGTTAGGGTATGGGTAAGGGTTAGGTTTAGGGTTGTGGTTATTGTTATGGTTAGGCTTAAGTTCAGGATTAAGGTTAGGGTTAAGGTTTAGGTTAAGGGTTAGGATTATGGATAGGGTATAATGGGTAAGGGTTAGGATTAGCCTTAAGGTTAGGGTTAGGGTTCGGGTTAGGCTTAGGGTTATGGTCAGGCTTAAGTTTAGGATTAGGAATGGGGTTATGGTTTGGGTAAGGGTTAGTGTTAGACGCCGGAACAACTCTAATTGGGGTAAGGATTAAGGTTACGGTTAAGGTTATAGTTCGGGTTATGGTCAGGGTTAAGGTTAGACAACGGAACAACTTCGGTTTAGGCCTAGGATTAGGTTTAGGGTTAGGGTTAATGTTAGGTTTAGGGTAAGGCTTAAGTTTAGGGTTAGGGTGAAGGTTTGGGTTAGGGTTCTGGTAAGGGTTAGTGTTAGACGCCAGAACAACTCCTAAGAACCTATGGTTAGGGTAAGGATTAGGGTTACGGTTAAGGTTATGGTTCGGGTTCTGGTTTGGGCAATGCTTCGATTAAGGTTAGGTTTAGGCTTACGATTAATTTTAGGGTTAGGGTTAGGCTTAGGTTAGGGTTAATGTTGGGCTAGGGTTCAGGTTAGGGTCATTGTTAGGGGGAGGGTTTGTGTTTGACGCCGGAAGAACTAAGAACCTTAACCTGTTCTCAAAACGTGACCTTAATACTGACTGTCTTATAATACGGTTAGGGCTAGGATTCGGATTTGGGTTAGGGTTCGGGTCAGGGTTAGGGTTAGACGCCGAAATAACTCTTAAGAACCCCGGGTTAGGGCATGGCTTAGGGTTAGGGTTAAGCTTCGGTTTATAATTAGGGTTAGTGTTAGGCTTCGGGTTAGCTTAGGCTTAGGTTTAGGGTTAAGGTTATGGATAGGCTTGAGATTAAGTTCAGGATTAGGGTTAGGTTTAAGGTTAGGGGTCGGGTTCATGTCAAGGTTAGGGTTAGGCACCGGAACAACTCCTAAGAACTTAGGGCTAGGGTAATGCTTAGGGTTAGGGTTAGGTTTCGGTTTAGGATTAGGGTTAGTTTAGGGTTAGCTTTACGGTTAAGGTTAGTTTAGGCTTAGGGTTCGGTTTATGGTTAGGGTTAAGGTTAGGGATAGGCTTAGGCTTAAGTTCAGGATTAGGGTTAGGTTTAAGGCTAGGGGTTGGGTTCGGGCCAGGGTTAGGGTTAGGCACCGGAACAACTCCTAAGAACCTAGGGTTAGGGTAATGCTTAGGGTTAGGTTTAGACTTCGGTTTATGGTTAGGATTAGGTTTATGCTTAGGGTTAGTTTAGGCTTAGGGTTAGGTTTAGGGTTAGGGTTAGTTTAGGCTTAGGGTTAGGTTTAGGAACAGGGTTAAGGTTCGGGTTTGGGTTCGGATCATGGTTATACCATCGATGGTTATACAGTTAAGGATTGACGCCGGAACAACTTCTAACACATAGTGCAGTGTCGTCCACGGCAAATTCACCGTGACCTTTCCAGCCATAAACCCGCTTATTGAAGATTAAACCGATATATGCAGTGCTAAATCATTATATAGTAATCTATTGTCCAATGCAAATTTATTACCACCTGATAATATTGATCCCATGAGCGACCGAATTGTCCGCTACGGACGACTAATCCAATCGATAATGACCGAGTTTTGGGGTATTTTTCACTGGTTTGCAGCTGTTTGCTGTCATTTACTCATTAAGGCGGACCACCGTTATTATAAGGACTATGCCAATAGTAGTATAGTACTACAGTTCCTCGACCAACCACTTTCTTTTTAAAAGTACTTATAACGTAAAAAAACCCTCCATTTTCAAAATAAAGATTTAAATTCCACATACGATCAGAAAAAAACTTTGAATTCTCTTTACTTCTCTATTATTAGCAGACGCCCAAATGGCAATGAAGTTTAAACAAGAAACTGATGAACTGGACACACTTATAGACGATTTGGAGCAACTAATTGTGAAAAAGTAGATACTTTTCAGAGACACACTGTAAACTGTTTTTCGTTATCTTTTCCGTGGCTCACTACTGAGCCGTACAGCTATTATTTTTAAATGTAATCTTCTGTGCTTTAAATGAACTTTACAAAAGGCAGCTATAGACTCTTTTTTCTGCCTTGTTAGTTTTATAGTATATTTTAGATAAACGTTTTATAATTAACACCTGTACAAACAAGTGTACTGATAACAATTATTGCTATAAATTCATCAATGTGTAATAACTTGTTCTACGCAATTTTTACACCAAGTGCGTAAAAAATAATGTATTATTATATAAATGGCATCAGCTGCAATACTTATGATTGGTGGTGCTATTACAAATGCTCTTGCATTTACAGGAAGTTTTTTTTTTTTATTTAGTCAAATAAGTGGATCAGCAGAGCGTAAACGGCATAATTTAGGCATGGAAAAACTTTCAAGCGAACGAGATAAATGGAACGAACAACGTTTAGAACGAATTGATTATGTTAATAAAAAACTTAAAGAAGAAGGACATGCAGAAAGAACTTTTCAAAATGTAGATCAAGCCATGCAAGAATATTATTATTTGACTGGTGATAATTTACAATTTGCAACGGAAATGCAACCAGAACCACAGTTAGCAGATTTCCTTGATGAAGATCAAAAGTCGGCATTGCAAAAAGGAGAAATTGTGGTAGTCGGTATAGGATTATTAATTACAGGATATTTAACTTCAAATTTATTTGAAGTTTTTCACAAATAAGTTGCCATTCTGGTTCACTTTTTGTAAGCGTCGCTGCACTTGGTAAATGAATAAAGTTTAAAAAGTATCTGTTTTCCATATCATCTGGTGGTAAAATTAAATCAAAATCTTGTAAACAAGATAAGGATATGACGGAGTGTTAGGGCCACAGCCTGGGTTTATTTCTCGTATTTCTTCACGGATTTTAATAAAATCAACAAATATTGTTTTAGCTTTGTATAAATACGTAAAGGGTATGCTAGGTAGCTTAACTCCTGTTAATTCTTGAAAGAAGTAAGTTGTATGTTTGTAGTATTTAGAAAGCTTTAGTGTTTTTAAAATGTTTCTCATGCCCTCAGGTGTTAATTCACACATGTTGTTCTGCACAATATAAACACGTATAGTATCTAAACTATTTCCAACTGTAGGCGGAGTATTAAATCCTAAAATTTGATCAATCCAATTTGTGAAATGTTTTTCACAATCATGAGCTGTTTTTTGTTTTTGTTTGGAACATAGATTCCATTAGGCAGTTGGTCATCCATAAGTGTTTGGTCCTGATTTTTTAGACGACCACAATATGGACAGCATAACTTGTATTCATCTGGTTCCATTGGTATTTGACAGTCAGGGCATTGGTTAGTTTCATTTGTTTGATTTGTTTGACTTGTTCTTATATCATATATGTCATTTTGGTATTTTTTATATTCCTCAGTATCTAAATATTTTTTATGCATTTCCAAAAAAACTTCAGCTAATCTTGCAGCTTGCATGTTATCCAATTCAGTAATTTTTAAAAAGCCTTGAACAAAATTATTTGTGCTCATTATATATATACAAACAATATCATGTCTTCAATAGAAAAAAAATTTATTACAGTCCTAAAGGATACTGGAGAGGTATATCTGCAATTAAAAAATTAGCCTCATCTGCAAAGGTCTCTGAAGAAGTAGCAAAAAATTGGCTAAAAAAACAAGCAATATGGCAGATTTATTTACCTGCTCCAAAATATATTCCTAGACCAAAATTTAATATTACTATTCCCAATCAAGCGCATCAAGCAGACTTGTTATTTTTACCTCATGATCGCTTGCCAAGAGGACGTAAAATATTTAAGTATGCACTAACTGTAGTGGATGTCGCTTCTCGTTATAAGACTGCGGAACCCTTAACCTCAAAAAATTCTGACGAAGTTGCAAAAGCGTTTTCAAATATTTATAAGCCTGGACCTTTGACATGGCCTGAATTATTACAAGTTGATCCAGGTCGTGAATTTATGGGAGAAGTAAGCAAATTAATGAAATCAAAATATGTTGCAATAAGAAGAGGTGAAACAAATTTACACAGGGCTCAGGGAATTGTCGAAAGATTTAATCACACACCAGCTGATAAATTATTTGGACATCAATATGCTCAAGAAATTTTGATGGAAGCCAGAAGCGAAAAAATGTGCGATCCACAGAATGGGTCGCTCGTCTGCCAGATGTAATCAAAGCATTAAATAATGAGACAACTAGATTAACAGGCAAAAAGCCATCAGAAGCCATAAAAAATAAAACAGTTGCAGTAAAATCTTCCGCACCAACAAAAGAAGCAAATGAAGTACGTTTACCATCTACTGTAGGCGTGCGGTATATATATCAACCTGGTGAACTTGAGGGCGGAGAACGCAGAAGAAGTACGAACCCTATATGGAGTTTAAATGTGTATCGGATAGAACGGAGTGTTATAAAACCCGAAGAACCTATTCTGTATTATTTAAGTGAAGGGGCCCCGAAAAGAGGTTTTGTTCATGAGGAATTACTTGTTGCCAGACACAGAACTACCTCCCAAGGGCGTAATGACCAAAGGCTAATGTGTTGATTCCATCATCAGCAATCCATCGTTTTGTATCCAAAGGAGAAAGTGAGATTTTATTTAAATGAAGCCCATATATTTGATGATTTTCACTTCTTAACATATTCATTCCGTGTCGGAAGATTGTTTGATTATGCAGTGCTTCTTTGTAGTATTTATCATGAAATATATTTTTTTTCACAACACATTTTTTAACGCCTTTTGCTTTTCGTATGTTTCCATCATCTTTTACGATAGAATACATTTTTGGTCTTAATCCAACATAATTATTCAAAAATTGGTTTACCTGCGCACTCGTCTTTCATTTTTCCAAGCACTTTTTTATTTTCAGTGCTATGTAAATAATGATCTTGGGGATAATCGTTAGTGTCATAAAGGTTCATGTGTTGTGCCATATCTTTGTATACGTCTTCAGTTTGTATGTGCATTAACAATGAATCGGTATCGGTGTAAAGTAAATTTACTCTATTGCCATATTGTTTTTTCATTTCATTGTAGTAGAAATCATACATTAATAATTTGCTCAAATCAAGAATAGACATGCCTACGTACACAGGTCGATTGAGATACAATTTACTTTTATACATGTGCAGTGCTGCTAAATCATTGTCAAATATTTTTTGTCTTGCAAATGATGGTTGTGCAATTAATTTTCTTAGCTTTGTTTCTTCAGATGAACGCACTAGTTTAACATCAACGCGTTTGCGTAAGTTTTCCATTGTTTTGCCAAACACAGAGTTGTTCATTAATTTATACAAATCTTTTTCAAAGTCATTTGTCGCTTGCTTTCTTAGTTCAGTGTTCATTCGAATGTAAGGTTCTATCCATGGTTTTTTGGTCAAATTGCAACACTCTATGTACATATTTTAGCCGCATTCCTAACGATAAGTATAATTGTAAATTTCTGTAGTGTACGATGTATTTTGTTTTGTTTCTTAAATTGGGCACAAGTTTTTTAATCTTTGTTAATTTTTGATCGCCTAACAAATTCTTCTGATAAGGAGATAGCCATTCATCTTGGACTTCTAAACTTTCTGGGGCCAGCGGATAATCATTATGCATGTCGTGTATTTCAGGTGGATATTCTAAATCAACTTCTAAGATATATCCTTTATCAGCATTTGGGGGATGATTTATTATTTGTGCTAGGTTTTGAAGTCGTGTCCATTCAAACTTTCCTATAGGCAAAGATTGACTCATCGCCCACCCATAAAGATTATTTGCATCCAAGTACATTATATGGCTTGGGTTTTTATTGGGATTAAAATTTGGAGTAAGTATATTATTTGCTCTTGCAATACGCTTTGAAACCATACTAATTCCTCCTCTTAAACCTTTTTCAATAAACAAATGCATGTCGTAGTCGGTTAGTAATTCTAGCTGAATTTCAGTTTTCTTGAGTAATGCATCCCAGCTTAAACCTGGAGATGTGAAATAGTGTGCAGGATCTAACTCGTATTGTCTGAGACATGTTGTTCTAAAATTCTCAAACACGTCAGCTAAAAGAAACACATCTGTCCTGAGATAAAGATCATGGTAATCGGCTAGCGTCTGACATCCAAAAAAGTTCGCCATACATTCTGAGCATGCTCATAGTCATTTGCAGAAAAACTTTCATCTGTTAGTGAACTATAAAAATCATCAATAGCTGGCAGTTGTGTTTCTTGAAAACGCTCCCAACTATCCATGTATTCATAGGGGTAAATTCCTTTTCTAAGAAACAGTGCGCGTTTTGTTTGATCAGGTTCAAATTTAGTTGTAATGTGAAAGTCTTCTGGTTTGTTTGCTTTGACTAATTTATCAAGTGATGCAAGAAGAAATTGGGCACTGTCAATAAAGCGTAGCTGACGTAATGAAAAAATATAACGCTCTAAATTCTGAGGAATAATTTTAATGTTGCCATCCACTTTGCTTATGGCTTGCATGATTAAATGGGCGTCGTATCCTTTAAGATTGTGAAACACAACTGGAATAACAGTTGTTTCTGGTTTTAATCCTAATTTTAAATTACACACGTAATGTGCTGCACCGCGGAACTTGCCTGTCAGATGACAGTGATCTCGTACTTTATCTAAGTAAGGCTTGTTTTTTTTTTTATTTTGTTTTATTGTCATACGGTTTTTGCAAATATAACAATGAGTTGAATGATTAAAATTATTCCAGTCTTCTTTAGTCATGTTTATAGGAAGTTGGGTTTTAAAAAATTCCTTTATTTCATTTTCTGTTTGCCCAAGACATTGCAAAAATACTTCAGCTGCATTAGGTCCTCGGTATGAAATTGGCTCCCACGTTTGTCCATCAGATCGTACAACGATATAAGTGAAACCGCACGTTTCATGTATCTGGGTCTTTTGAGTGCTGCTTTTGTCAGGATTTAATGCAGGGCCTTCAATTTTATTAATAATAGATTCAAAATCAGCATAAATTACAAATGGTGCTTTCATTTGCTTGTGCCAATTTTCAAATTTTAATATTGATTTTTCAGGTTTTGGCATTTCAATTCGAAGCGCCCTCTCTCCATTTCCTTGGCATTCGGGTTTATGTGGTTGTAAAAGATCTGCACGTGTATAACCATGAAGACATCGTTCACAAAAGTATTTTCGATACAGGTACTTTGTTTGGTCATATAAAAGACGATTCAAATCTTTAATCCAAGTGTAGTGTGTACGAATGCCATGCTTTTCATTTTGCTTAATAATCATCAAATTAATACGGGGAATATGAGAAGGTTGTTTGCTTAACTGATGTACTATTACACACCCTTTCCAACCAAAAACATTAATTGCAAGATTATTCATTTTTTCTACAAGATGTATTTGGTTAATAGGTGTTGGAGCATCAATACCTGTAAAGTTTAAGTTGTCTTCAGTAGGGTATTTTACAGGTCGGTCAGAATGATCTTGTGCAGGAAATAGCGCACTACGAAGAGACCAGCGTAAACAGTTGTCGTCTTTTGTTCTTTACATTAATAATTGCGTGTTTATTTTTTAAAGCTCGTGGTAAATCAATATATGAACCACCACGAAGAGGCTGGTAATTTGCAATATTGATCCACAAATTTTCAACATGCACAATAACCCAATTTGAACCATTTTTAACCCACTTCTCATTTTTTTTTTAGAATGCTAGCAAAAACAGAATCCATGTTTATTTCATTTTCATTCATAATAGGAATTTGCTCATGATAAAATGTTGGGGTATCATATATTACATCACCGTAATTATATTTAGACATCATAATTCTAAAGCCTAACTGAAATTTTAACGAACCTAAGGTTTTAACTTCTTGTGATAATATATTTTGAATTTGTGGTTTAACATTTTGCAAAAATGTAAGTGGGTCTTGTTCATTATTTTGCCCATCAGGCACATTCATTTCATATCCTTTTAAAAAATTTCCAATTGTAAAAGAAGTTTGCTTAAATTCTAAAGTCTTGGTTGTCATGGCTCTTTTGATTGGTTTTAAGGGAGCGGAAAGACCTTCCGGAACAGCTTCATTTAAAATATAGTCTTGCGTCATCTCATTTCTTAAATCAGCCATTGTTGGAGGGTGATATAAGGTAGGCTGTTCTGGTGGTTTAAGGTTTAAAGCACGCATAAACCCAACACCATGTTTTTGCAAACTAGATTTGGAATAAAAATTACTAGAATTTTAAGCTTTGCTAAGCGGAAACCATTCATTGTTGTACTGGACAAATAGTCTGTTAGTATCGTCTAATGCAAATGCTTGGCTTATGTTTTCAGTAATGTTATGAAAAGTCATAAACTTTTTAACCTGGATATTTACAGCATCTTCCATATATTATATCTAATTTTTAAAGTCTTTAATTGCTTTAAAAAAACATATTAAAGAAACAAATTTAATATAAAAACAATGACACAAGTCGCACAAAATATTTTCCCTATTATCATAGACTGTAAGAATTTGCGTGTTGTTCGCCAGAAGGAAAACAACAAAATTATGTTTGAATTATTGAGAACAGGAGATACATATTTAATCAAACAGCATTGTAATAACAGTGAGCTTAACCGCGTGCTAGAAGATCTTGAAATTAGTTTAGAAGACTTGTTAAATAAATGTTGTGATGATTATTTATTTGCAAAATTACTTGCTAGTAAAATTAGCAAATTAGCATCGCGTCAAGGTACAAAGGATGAAAGCTTTGTCTTAGACAAATGTAATGAGGCTGTAAGTCAAGTAGGCATTCACGTTAAGAATTTACGGAATTTCGACCTACAAAAGACGGGCAAATACTAAACAAAACAGAATATAAAAATTCTGGTTTGAAAAAAAAACCGAGTGTCTTAAATCTTTTGATGCAAAAATATCAGGTCTTATTGATGGTTGGCTGTTTGCCAAGATTGCTTTTGGCACAGGGGGGCACCAAAATAATGTATTTATAGAAGCACATCAATTTGGTGAGTGGATACGGCACTATGGAGAAAAACATAAATTATACGTTCTTCTTATTGATATAGATTTAACTTCTCAGTTTACTGAGTTAAAAAATAAATTTCAAAAAGAAACTAATATTCTTGTGTGTAATCATGTAGAATTTCAACTATATTGTTTTGACTTTTACAGGAAGAACACTGGCCCCTCAGCTAAAATACAAAATCATATCTTAAACTGGCCTATCCCACAAGGTCTTTCTAATCCTTTAAAGCCATATTAAAATAGCTTTACGGGTTTATATTAGGAGGTAATATACCATTTTTTATCAAGGCATTTTTAATCATTACTGATATATACACATTGGTTGTAAGCATTGCTCCATCTTTTAAACTTAATTGACCAAGGTCAGCTGGTTTTACTTTAAAAATTCTTTTAGCAATCATTGAGTTTGTAAGTATCAATCCACTCAATACTGCTGAGTGATATGCTCCATTAAGAATTGTGTTTGGGTCCATTATATTATAAAAAATATTTTTTTTACTAAACCATATTAAAAGGATCTTCTTTAGGAGTTTGTTCAGGTATTTGTTCAAGTGTTTGATGTACAAAAGATTCCTGCTCTACAGCATTGTCCCGCTGCATAAAATACACAAGAAAAATAACTAACCCACCAACAACGATTGTTCCACCAATAATGAGGTAATTAATTTGAGTTGTTAAAGTATTTTTTGATTCATTAGGAATTTGTTCAGGTATATCTTCAAGAGTAATTTTTTGTACAGCAGGTTTATTAGTTTGTTTTAGAAGTTCTTTATTTTTTTTTTGTTCCATTCTGCTAGCATTTTACCCTGCGCGACGCGTTTTGGGTTTTTTTCTTTTTTAGTAATTGGAGTTTCTACTTTTGGAGTTTCCACTTTTGGAGTTTCTACTTTTGGAGTTTCTACTTTTGGAGTTTCTACTTTTGGAGTCTCTTCAGCATTTTCATTAATAATTGTTTCTGGGTCCATAGTATAGTTGTAGCAAATATTTTTTGTTAATAGCTAGTTAAAATTTGTTGACAGCTACTTAGTATTTTGTTGATAACTAGTTGACGTAGCTGGTTGATAGTTAGTATTTTGTTGATAACTAGTTGACGTAGCTGGTTGATAATTAGGGGAATTAAAACATGCTGATTGTTGCCAGGTTGTTGATTAGCTGGTTGTTCAAAATTCAACAGTGGAGTAGTTGAGTTAACAGTTTGTTGATTAACTGGTTTAACAAAACTACTTGTTAACAAAGCGGCTTCAAGTGGAGCTAAAAAATGACCGTATTCATGATACATTTTACAAGTTATAGAAGTTAGTGCCAAGTCTACAAAGGGCGCATTATTTAAATTGTTATTTAATTCATTTGTATTTTGAAATGCAAAACGTCCTTGGCTAACCGTTGGGCAAAGACATTCAACTGTTCTTGTGTAAGCATAAACCACGTGTTGTTTTAAAGTTTTTGTTATTAAACCTCCAAGGGTGGCTTCATATCTTGTGTATAATTTTGCTTACTGCGTTTCGTCCAGTTTTTCTATTTCATCTGTGCTATATTGCTTGCCGAGGAAAAACGTACTTTTTCCACTCATAACAACTTGTATTAGTCGATCTTTTGTTTTACTTTCTTGAGGTAATAGTGTAGCAGTTTGTTCATTTAAACTTTGTTCTAGCAGCTTATCAACGTCCATGTATATATGATGAAAATATTTTTTTATTTGAGATACTTTAATAACTAAAAAAGATACACTTGCTATAATACAAATATTAGCAGTGATGCCTGTTATTTGATATATTTCACTAAGCATATATTTTAAAACAGATAATTTATTTTTCAAACCTATAACTTGTTGGTTGTTCTGTAATTAGTATCAGCTTTGAATGTTTATGTTCATCTAATAAATCGCGCATTTTTTTTCTTTCTTCTAACGACGGTATTACATAATTTTCACGAATGGCTTCGTCAAAGGAATCTCTATCTTTGCAGTAAAATAAAGCCAGCCATTTTATCTGTTCGCGCAGATCAGTAAGGACAGAATTATACTTTTGTGTAAGAATCCAAACAGAACAATTAAGATGTCTTCCACTAAAAGCTTATTCTGATAACATTCTTTTCCTTTTGTCATGCCTTTTTGCGAGCTGCAGTCATCAATTAAAAAAAAGCACATGACTTTCGTCTAGCTTTCCGTGTGTTTCAAAAAATATCTTTAATGTATCATTCAAAGGGTCATCGCTCTAATTCCTGTGGGTTAATAAGAAAAATATGATCTGGATCCTCAAACAACCACTTACGGTTTAGATAAGCTTTGTTATATCTCCATGTGGGACAAATGATTATGATGTATTTAAAAAAATTACAATATTCTTTTTCAAGTAAATCTAATGTAAACTCTGTTTTACCGGAACCAGTAGCACCACAAATAATTGCTGAATGGGCTTGTTTTACCGACATATATAATACTAAATAAATTAATACAATGTACTGATAAGTCTGCCGTTTTCAAAGTTAAGTTGAGCATTCTGAATATAATATACGTGTGCATTTAAATCACCAGCGGTTTCAGCATTTTTTTCTAGCTCAACTTGAATAGATTGACTAGCGCCCTCTGTTCGTCTTCCACTGCCATGTAATGAGTCATCATCTGAAACGCGCATATCAAGCCAAAGTCCATACTTTGAAGTTAAGTAATCAGGCAAGGAAACATCAGCCAATTCAAGTTCTTTTGCAACTTGGGGATTAGCACGATGCCGACCATCAGCAAAGTGTTTCCTAATTTCATCAAAATGTTGATGTGGTTTCATTCCACTTGCGAATAGCTGATTTGGATTTCCATCAAGGGTTGTTGATACTTTTGTAATTTTAGGATTGTAAAACTTTTCTGTATCTCTGCTATATGAACCGCCACCATCTGCAGGATCAACAAATAGTATTAGAATTCCTTTCATGCTTTTTGCTCGTGGTGCCATAGAAATATTCCACACTGTATCTGATTTATTTAAGGATAGCTGAGAGTGTCGTATTACCCGGTCGTAAAGTATAGTGGATTTACTTTTGTGCTGATTTCTTAGCATGGTGGCCAGTTCGGGAGAAGTTATTGTTTCAAACTCCAAATGAATATCAGAAATAGTATAAGTTGCATTTGCGTCTGTGCTTACTACAACCTTGCCATAATTATTAAATGTAAGTTCGTATGATAAGCGGTCTTTAAGTTCACTTTGAAAAAATGGCATGTGCGATTCAAGTAGCTCAAAGTCTAAAGGAATACTAAAAACATTATCATAAGCTGTTCCAATTGCTATATCCTTAGCATTAGCACCTTTGTCTCCGGCGTTAATTCTAATTTTTCTAACTGCTTCTGATTGAATTCCTTGGTAGGCAGCATTTTCACGCTCTTTTGGAGTTTTCCACAAGTCTTGATAGCAGAAAAATATATCACTATCATTTAAAACAAAAACACTTTGACCTTCTAGTTTTACTTCAAGTTTGCTTACAATTGCTCGGCCAAGATTAATTACAATTGTTCTATTGGCATCGGTTTCAGAATTAAGAGTTATTTTAAAAGACAGTTTTGATGTACCCGGAGTAATAACATCATCTTTGCCAAGATCAGGAAATCTTACAGTTAAAATACCACCTTGGTCAATTGTGCTTGGCACGTGGGTGTTGTACAGAGTACATCGTATGCCTTTAACACCTTTTGGTTTGCGAAGTTTACTGTAGGGATTAAGTTTGTGGCCGTATTCAGTTGACATGTTATATTATACGATATATTTTTTTTTGAAAAAAAAGAACGTTTTACTTTTTTCAAAATTTAACAATAGTGGAATTTCATTTTTACTTCAAAACCTTTTACACTAAATCAAAACCATGGTACATATGTGCAGGATTCTTTTTACTTTGTATTAAACCTGTTGATCTGACAAAGCGGGGAAAAGGTTTTTTATCTGTTTTTAGTCTTTTAGCCAAACCAGAAGGTGCCCAAACCTTATTGCCATCAAGTACTACAACACACCCCTCTCCGTACTGTGTATCAAAATATTCAACATTTGTAAGTGTATAAATTTGGCCTTCTTCAATTTCTCGCCATTTGATAGCATTAAATGAGTCTTTTTGTTCTTGAAGTTTTTGATTAAATTGCTCAACTGAAATGTTTGCCATGTGTATATATATGTAGAAATATCTTTTTTTTCAACATTAATTTATTTCCAAATTGTTATAAGAACAACATACTAATTTTACACTGAATCTGTGTTTGTCGTTGTCTCTGTATGTTTCAGTATATTCTGGAGGTTTGTCATTGCCATCTCCTGGCCTTTCAAAAGTCCTTTTTTTTCTGCCTCCTCACGAATTTCTTCCTCTCTTTCGGTGCTTAAGTCATTGCGAATTTTCTTTCTTACTTGTGATTTGTGTTCGCGGTAATTTTCCATTTCTTGCAAAATTACTTGGAATTCTTCATTGTTTATTTGATTATCTATCAGAGCTCTGCTTACAAGACCATTTACACTAGATAATTTTGATAGAGCTATTAATTTTATTTTTTCATGCTTCTCTACTTTTTTCAAAACAAGCTTAGCTATTCCAGAACTTATTACACCAATAACACCAGTTGCAATAGCTGTGATTCCTAAAGGTATAGATGCAATTGCACCAATGCCTGTTGCTAATGAAACTGCAGCTGCTGTACTTGAGCCAATAGCAACTAAATTAGAACCAGCGTTGGTATAATGTGCAGTAATATGTTGTTCTGTAATAATTGAGGGTTCTCTAGGTCGTGCCGAAAAGAGTAAAGTCCATGGAGTTGCCAATCTATAGAGGCTAGGCCTAAATGTAATTTGAAGTGGAGCATTTAATTCCATTGTACCTAGATTTTTATCAGAATTTGGCAGCAAATTAATGTCTTTAGTTATTATTATATTAATTGGCTGATTGTTAAATTCATTTTCAGCACTATCTGCAATGTTATTCTTAATTTCGACCTCAATTGCATTAGTTAAATCAATTTTCTTCCTAGCTCTAACAGAAAAGTATGTCTTACTGCCCTCTTTATGCGGAAAAACAATGTATCTTCCTAAGTCGTATGGAATAACTTCACGTTCACCTTCTATTAATGTATCAACATATTGTTTATTTACAGCATCTTTATCATCCTCTGGATTTCCGACGTTAGTAAGTTTATAATTCCCAAGACTTAATTCGTCCGTCATTTGTCCCCCTGACCATTCAACTTTGCTATTTTGCAAGTGTGAAGCATAATTACTACAGTCATGGACAAAAGTTTGGAATATTTTTATTTTTTTGCATAACCCTGTTTTTAAGTGCAGATTTCTTACCATCAATGACCCGTAAGACATGCAAAATGGATCACGGGTGTCTGCCAAGGTCTTAGGTACCATTCCATATCACACAATACCTAGTGTAGGACAAAGGCTTCTTATGCCTGACCAATGAACCATCGGGCATCGTTTTTGCAGTTATTTTAGCGCTATGATTCATAAGGTTACATTGGCTTTTGCAGTAAGGTGTGAAGAAACCAGCTTTATTTTGTTGCATCTGTCTATTGTATACGATATTTCTGATCATAGGGTACGAGTTGAGCGCAGATTTATGCGCCAAAGTCATCGACTTACGTAATCGCGGCTACAAACAGAAGGATATAGGTGTCGCTTTAGGAATTACATAAGATGCAGTCTCTACAATTTTGAAGAGACGTCGGGAGACCGGAACTACTACACCTAGACCAAGGTCAGGTCGGCCCCGAAAGACAACCGCCAGGGAAGACCGATCTCTCCTGAGACTTTGCCACAATGGCCGCACGGAGTCTGCAACTCGGCTACGAACAGAATGGCTGAGGTCCATAAAAGCTCCTGTTACCAGGAAACTTGTGTTCAATAGACTGGTTAGTGCAGGTTTTCGCGCAAAACGACCAATAAGAAAACCGATACTTCTGCAAAGGCATCGGCATGCGCGCTTGCTTTGGTCACAGAGACATAGGGATTTGACAGTAGGCCACCGACGTAATGTGATCTTCAGTGAAGAGGCCCGGTTTCTCCTTTACAGACAAGATGACCGATTCAAGGTCCGAAGACAGGTTGGTCAAGCCCTGCTTGCAGATTATATCCTTCCTAGAGTCCAGGGAGATGGTGGTGGAATCACAGTATGGGGAACATTTCACAGTAGGTCGATATCACAACTCTACATGCTAGAAGGACACGTGAACCAGAACCAATACCTGTATGTTCTTGATACAGTTATGCTTCCGTTTGCAAGAAGAGACTTCGGGAACAATTTCGTGATCCAAGATGACAACACCACGGCGCACAGAACCCTACGCGTGAGGGAATTCCTTGAAAATGAGAATGCAGAACATCTGGACTGCTCGGCTTTGAGCCCGGATATGAGTCCAATAGAGAACTTATGGGCAGAAGTATCCCGCAGGATAGGTAACATGGACAACCAACCAACCTCCCTGCAGGAACATAGACTCGCCCTCATTGCTTGCTGGCGAGATATTCCACAAGGGACCTTGGCAAACCTGGACGAGGGAATGTCACGTTGCCTAAATGACCTTGAGCTGATAAGGGGTGAACACCAAATATTGAGATGTGTTTTCTCAAGCAAGAGACTTACCTGAACAAATCACAGTGAGAGTTTAAGTTTTTGTTTAAACAATAAAGTTTTCTAGTGTCTTTAATTTCATTTTGTGATACAAAGAGACCGCCATAAAAAGTGTTGCGATTGTGTGATCCTTCCATTGTAATGCGCTTCCTCAGGTAATTCTTTGTTTAATTGACAAACTGTGTGATGTAAACATCAAATGACATTAATAACTTTCAATTAAATTCAACTGAGCACTAATCCAGAACAATAAATCTGTTCCTAATATGATTGAAAACTGCATTTGATACAAAAATAAAAATATTCCAAACTTTTGTCCATGACTGTAACATAACCAGCCGTTGCAGCATCTGTTCTCCAGATGGCAAAAATAATGCTTTTTCTAATAAGCTATCAATTATGTTATCAAATGCGTCGGTTGAGAAGAAAGAGCTTGTATTACTTGGTGATTTTAATTGTGATTTTTCAATTGGTATTGATAGTAGTAAACAAACCAAAGATCTAAAGTTTGTTTGTGATATGTTCCAACTACAACAGTTCATTACTGTTCCAACTCGAGTGACGCCTACAAGTAAAACAATTATTGATTTATTTTTTACATCGAAATGTGAATTGTACGGAGAAAGCGGTGTTATACAAACTGCCATAAGTGATCACTTTATGATCTATGCGATTCGAAATGCAAGGCCTATCAAGGGTGGCCATAAGACAGTTGATTATCGCTGTTTTAAATATTTTAATGAACAAATGTTTGTGAATGATCTCCATAAAATACCATGGTGTAATATTGCTGATTATGATGATGTTGATGTTGCATTGAAAAATTGGGATACCATGTTCTTTGATGTAATAAACCGTCATTTACCAAAGAAAAGTAAGCGTGTTAAGACCTCCCCAGCTCCTTGGTTAAGTGTTGAGATTAAGAAGAAAATGTTACAAAGAGATTCTCTTCACCGTTTGGCAGTTCGTACAAATAATGTTCTTGACTGGGAGGCATATAAAAGAGCACGTAATGATGTAACATGTATGATAAGATCTTCTAAGAGTGATTATTATAAGAACTTAATCAGTCAAAAAAGTAAAAACTCCAGTAAACTATGGCAATCTCTTAAAAAGGTCCTTCCAACTAAGAAATCTTCAAATCCATCATCCATTGTTTATGATGGTAACGTTTTAACATCTGACGATGATATTTCAAATGGCCTTAACAAACATTTTGCAAATGTTGCAACAAAGTTAATTGGTAGTTGTAATAATAATTGTACTGGTAATGTTAAGAATGAAAGTGTTAAGTTGAGTAAAGTTAGCCCTCTCCTTGATTTACCTCTCATAACTCCTGAGTTTGTTGACAAGGAAATTCGTGCAATGAGTGCTAATAAGGCCACTGGTCTTGATGATTTAAGTTGTAGAGTGCTCAAATTAGCTCGTCCTGCTATTGTAGACAGCTTGACACACATTTTAAACCTATCCTTGTCAAAGGGTATTTTCCCAACTGCATGGAAAGAGGCTTCTTCTCTTCTTGCGTATGTCAGGAAGAAACAAGATATAAAAGCCAATACATTAAATTTCATTAAATTTCAAGCCCAGTATGCATCAACCAGTCCCTGGTGGCTTCGTCGACTTCAATCAGGCCGGAGATACCATTCGGTAGTCTATGGAGATGACAGGATGAGATGATGTGGTCGGCTGTTTGTTCCTCACTACCGCACTCGCATGCTGGGCTTTCCTAAAGCCCCATTGGAACAGGTTGGCATTGAAGCGTCCAACTCCACTTCTCAGGCGGTTTAATTTTGTCCAAGCAGACCTGGGTAGATTGAAGCCTGGGATGGTGTCTGTTGGGTCTGTGACAAAACGCTGGAGTGGTGAGGAAGACTGAAGCCATTGGTCTTTCCATGCCTTAGCTGTCCAGTCCTTGGCTGTCTGGTTAGGCTGTGTTGTCTTCATCAAGTCTATTGCTTGTTGAGCAAACGGCTTCCTGGATATCAATCTCCTGCTTTCCCCCTCACTGTTCCTAGCTCTTGACAGGGTGTCATGAAGGAGGTGTCCTGGTTCTTCAGACCGGAGTGCTATAGCTACGGAGGCTGCTTTCCTTCTGATGTCCGGCGGAGGGATTCCTGCTAAAACCGGAAGCTGTTCAGTTGGAGTTGGTCGCAGACATCCTGACACAGTGCGCATAGCTTCATTTAGACCCGTGTCTACCTGGTGGGTGTGGTAGCTCCTGCTCCATACTGGTGCACAGTATTCTGCTGGTGCGTATACCAAGGCCAGAGTTGATGTTCTGAGGGTCTTGGTGCTTGCTCCCCAGCTGGTGCCGGCTAGGTGACGAATCAGTGCGCATCTTGCTGTGACCTTGTCCCTTAGATTAACCAAGTGCTGCCGGTAGGTGAGGGCTCTGTCCAGTTTCACTCCTAGGTACGTGGGGCAAGCCTCGAAGTTCAGTCGCTTGGACTTGATGGTTACATTGAGTTCTCTGTTGGCTTCCCTGTTGTTGAGATGGAAGGCAGAGGAGACAGTCTTAGCAACACTCAGCTTGAGCCGCCATTGGTAGAGGTAAGTATCTAGGGTGTCCATGTCAGGCTGAGCGCTCTCTCAATTGTGTCCCAAGAGTTGCCCGACTTCAGGAGTGCCAGGTCATCTGCGTATCCATACTTCTTAGCAATGGTATTGGGCAGGTCGTGGATGTAGATGTTGAATAAGAGAGGTGCTAGGACGGAGCCCTGTGGCACACCGTTCCTCAGGCTGCGTTGTCTGCTAGCTTGGCCGTCGCTGGTCTTAAGAATGAAGTTGCGGTTCGAGATTAGCTGCACGATGAAGGACACCATCCGTCTGTCTGGTACGAGCTTGAGGAGTTTGCATATCAGGCCTCTGTGCCACACGGTGTCGTATGCTGCTGTGAGATCTACAAATACAGCACCAGCCTTCTGGTTCCTTCAAAGCTGTCTTCGATGTCTTGGGTGAGGAGGGTGACCTGGTCCACTGTTGATCTGCCCTGACGGAAACCGGCCTGCTCGTGAGGAAGCTGTGGGTCTACAATCGGGTTGATACGGCTATGGATCAGGCGCTCCAGTAGCTTGTAGGGGATGCAGAGTAGAGAGATTGGACGGTAGCTCTTAGGGTCATCCTTTGGCTTATTAGGTTTGGGTAGTGCGATGACAGTTGCCTTGCGCCAAATCTTTGGTATCTTGCATCGTTTCATACAGGATGACAGGAACTTGCATAGCCAGTTGGTTGCAGCAGAGCCAGCATGATGGAGGAATTCTGGGTGGATACTGTCTGGTCCAGGTGCCTTACCTGCTTTGAGTAGTTTCAAAGCATCTTCTACTTCCTGCATGGTGTAATCGCTGCAGAGATCGGAGGTGGATGGCATCTTCCAAAGATCGGACACTTCCTTCTTAACCCGCCTGGAGTGATCACGGTCAGGGTTGGTGAAGCGGCCGTTGTTCACAAGTACGCTGGCGATGGCGTTCGCAGTTACTGGACACTTTCCGGCGTTTGGTGTTGATCTGCCTGTCAGGCGGTTGACGGTTTGCCAGGCCCTTCTGCTTGAGTAGGTGAAGTCGATTGATTCCACAGTCTCGATCCAGCGTTCTTTGCGTTTCTCATCCAGTCTTGTGAGGAGAGTGGAAGCGCAGGAGTCAGATTCTTCCTTCGATGGAGCCGAGGTAAAGTCTTCATACAGAGCTTGGCACTCATCGTCCCAGCATGGGATGTAGCTCTTCTGGAACCCCCTTGGGATCGACGACTTGGCTGCATCTATGAGCAAGTTACAGTAGGCTGAGTATGTGGTGTTAATATCATCACTCTCTGGTGGTGGTAGTTTGGTAACACGCTGGTCGACCTCGGCAGAGAACTTGTCCCACTTTGCTTTCCGGAAGTTCCACCGCTTTACTGGTTTGCTAGCTGTTGGAGATACCAGAGCAGGTTGGGTTATCAGAGATGGTCGGTGCTGAGATCTTGGGAACTTGTCCAGGATTTTACGCACAGGGAGTTGGTTTCCTTGGCTGGGTTCAGCAAATGCCAGGTCTGGGTTGGTGCCAGTATTCCACCGTCCTGAGAAGAAGCTGTCAGGTTCCTTAGGATTGAACAAGAGGATCAGGTTGTTGGTAGAAGCCCATTCCGCGAGGCAAGTCCCGTCACTATTCTTGCGAGAGTAGCCCCAGTCAGTGTGCTGGCAGTTAAAGTCTCCTGCGTATACACATGGTGCTGGATAATGAGGTAGAGATGCGTTGGTCAGGCGTACTGGAGGTGGTTTGTACACATTGATGATGTTGATGCCAAGCACTTTCACAGCGATCCATTCAGTATCAGAGTCGGGCGAGGACTGGGCCTCAAGAGACCAGTCATCTGTGTCTTGGCTGATGAAGGTTGCTAGTCCGTGGTGTTTGCTTGGAATGTAGCCTGCCAGTGAGAAGTTGGGTAGAGTTAGCTTTTCATTGGTTTCACGGTGTGTTTCTTGGAGAAGGATCACAATGGCTTTGTTGTTGACTGCCAGCTGCTCAATGATGTTCATCTTGGCAGGGGTGAGGCCTTCTACGTTCAGTTGCAACGTCGTTACACCGTAACCTTCGACAGCAGTAGCTGTCCGTCCTGAGAAGGACGCGAAGCTGGGCTCAGGGTCACGGCGCTGCTCCTGGGTAACACTGCGTTGACTAGCGATATGTCGCTTTCTTCCTTGACTCATTGTCGATGTTGGTTCTCGTTTTAGCGAGTTAACAGGGGAGACCACGTGAAGGCTCTTTCCTTAGCCTCCTGGAAAGAGGCTAAGGTTACACCATTGCATAAAGGTGGTAATCTCGACGACACTAACAATTACAGGCCTATTTCAATTCTGCCTGTGGTAAGTAAAATAATTGAAAGGGCAGTGCATAATCATGTATATTCTTATGTAACACAGCATGGCATTTTAAATGAGCACCAGTCAGGTTTTCGGCCAGGGCATTCTACTGATACCGCTCTTATAGACATGGTGGACGACTGGCTCTCAAATATTAATTCAGGTAAAATGACCGGCGTGGCCTTTATCGACTTACGTAAGGCATTCGATACTGTAAACCATGATATCTTGATTAATAAATTGTGTGATATTGGTGCATCTAGTAACACTCTAAAATGGTTTAGGTCATATCTGACTGGAAGAATGCAAAGAGTTTTATTTAATGGTATTGTTTCTGATGCACTTCCGTGAAAACGGGAGTTCCACAAGGCAGTATCCTTGGGCCACTTTTGTTTCTTATTTTTATTAATGATATGCCAATGGTAATTAAACATGGAAAGATCTCAATGTACGCTGATGATACCACACTATATGTTAGTGGAAGTGATGTTAATGTAATATCCAAGAAGCTCACCGATGATATGGAAGAAATTACTAAGTGGCTTCGTAAAAACATGCTTTTCCTCAATACTGACAAAACAAATGTTATGCTATTGGGCAGTAGTTCAAAATTACGCAATGTTCATGATGATTCGTTTTCAGTTATGGTAAATGGTTGTTAACTTGACAGGGTAAATAAGGCTGAATGTTTGGGTGTGGTAATTGACGATGAGTTGCTGTGGCACAAACAAGTAAATGGTGTTACTCAGAAAGTTTTCTGTAAGATAGCTCTTCTAAGGCGTCTTAGCACATTTCTTGATGCCAATATTTTAAATATTTTGTATAAGTCATTGATTCAGCCCCAGTTTGACTACTGCAGTGCTGTATGGTTTGGTAGATACAACGAGGATGTCCATAAACTCAGTGTATTACAAAAACGTTGTGCCAGAATTATATTGAGTGTTAATTATCTAACTTCATCTGATATTATGTTTCCAATGTTAGGATGGAAGTCACTTCAAGACCGTTGTAACTATTTTAAGGCTTTATTGATGTATAAATCTCTAAATAGTTTGGCTCCATCATATCTCTCTTCAAAATTCAATTATATTTCAGATACACATTGTGTTAATACGAGACAAGCCGCAGCTGATCTGCTGGCGCTACCACCATGTTCCAATGGCAATGATACTGAATATTTCAAGTCTTCATTTTCCTATAGTGGTGTTCAAGTATGGAACAAAATTAATCTTGACATCAGAAAGTCACCAAGTATTCAATGTTTTAAGCGCATGTACAATTTATGATGAACATAATGTTTGTTGCTTTAGGACCAATATTGGTCCATTTTGCATTAAGAGTATATCGTATGTTTTGGTTAATGTTGATGAATTTGGTTGTTATTTGTATCTTATTTTATGTTATTGTTAATTATCTCATCATGGTTGATGCGCACAAAACATCATGATAAACAGTATCTTCATTTTATGTTTGTATATAATTATGTGGGGGGCGCGTGTGTGGGGGTGTGTGTGTGGGGGGTGAGTGTATAAGGTGTGAGTTTTTACGTGAGGGGTGAAGTAGTGTGGGATGTGTATGTTTGTGCGGTAGTGGAGGTATGAGGACGATAATGTTGTGTGGGGAGTAGTGCAGTGGTGGATATTTGAGGGTGATAGGAGAATATGAGTTCGGATTTGTGCAATATATTTGATTATAATTTTGTGCCATGTTGAGTTACCAATATTATAGTAGTACTTTGAAATGATTTGTTCTTAACATTGTATTAGTTTAAGTACTTGTAAATTGGTATTCTCTATTTAAATTGTGATTTATATGTTTATGCTTTATTATAATACTCATGTATCTGTATGTTTTTTAATGTTATGCAGGGCCCCGTGTAAGAACAGCATTTTAGCTGATCGGGCCACCCTGGGTAAATATGATGCAATAAATAAATAAATAAATAAATTCTCCTTACGGGAGTTGCAAGACCAGTAATTCTTTTCCCGTTTAATTCAAGATCTTGCCCAGTATTCCACTCAGTGCCATTGTGTCCTACACGTTCTTCATATCCCCAAATGCTTGAATGTGTTTTGTGTTCTGAAATGGACATATATATTAGTTTATTTTTTTTTAGCGTGCAGGGCTAATTTCCAGCGTTAAATCAATGGGTAGGGCATGATTGTTAAGTTTGTGTGCAACTTCATTGCCCCACTCTATTTTAAAATCAAAGTCCAGTTCATGAACATCACTTTGCAATTGTTTGAACTGTGGGCTATTGAATTTAATTGTATAAAATGACCCAAATGGTGCCAGCTGATAGTGGAATGCTAGAAAATAATTGAGATGGCTGTATTTTTTGATTTTTGTTTTCATAATTTTCACTTGTTGATAATTGTTTTAAATAAATAATCAACCTTTTTGGCGTAAATTCAGGTGGCCGATCACTAATATAATCACCTGTTAACCAACCCACAGAACCCTCAATTCCAAGCAAATATCTAATTGTTCAGTCAGCCAGAGTTGAAGTCCAACCGGAATTGATAATTCAACCAGTCCTTTTGTTTTATCGTTTGTGATAGTCAAATTGTCTACTACTGTCAATTGTTTAACTAAGTCATCAAAATTGTACAATCCTGCCTCAACAGTAAAAGATTGTGATGGGCTGCCATTTTGCGCCCATCTGCATGATTGATCTTCGTAAATGTTGTAATAACCAATCCATATATCAATTCTGTGTAAACCAATTTTGTGTCCTTCCAATGGTTCTTGCAATTTAAATGGTTTGCCTTTACTGGCGTCTGTTATTGTGAGAAACATATTTATATTATATAATATATAATTATGAGTATTCCATCATCATTCAAGTTTAATCAAGATGCAACTTATCGTGTAGGTGGAGTATATGAGCCAACACATCGATTTAGTTTAGTAAATCAAACAATTCAAATTAATAAACGTGGTAATTTTACAACACGATTCCTGGATATATGGAGCAAATACAAATTACCACCAGTTGAAACTGAAAATATTTATAATGATTGGTTAGCAAATCCTATGCAATTTTGGCAAAACCAATTAAACTTTGCAGTATGGTGTGCAACAACTGGATGTGGTGTATCAAAACAAGACCACTTACAACATAAAAATCCTATAATAAGAAGCGTATTTCGTTTTCATGTTTATTTTCAAATTAGACGCATTCTTACTGAAATACAATGTCCACTACCAAATGAAGATGCGTGGAATGCTTATAACAACGGTATTAACCTTAGTGCATTTGAAAAAAATTGTTCTGAATTTGGTATTTCCACAACACATGATTGGAGGCAAAAATTAGATTTAAGTTTTGGTATAGGTTCAATGTTATATAAAGTAGGTCAAAATATACCTAGAGATCCAAGTAATTCAAAATATCATGGCAAATGGGGAAAAGGTGAGTGGATGCCTCATGAAAAACGCGTTCAATTTACTAAAGAAAAACATTATCTTAGACATCAGGTTATTGATTTCTTTTCTTGGCATGGAAACTTAGTTCCTATTCCAAGATATGTAGATCAATTAGAGCAATTCTTTCGTGAACCAAACAATACAGATATTAAACCAGATGGAAAATCCGTATCTGCAATTGGTTCTTTTGTTTTAGATAAATCCAATGGATTTACACAAGCAGGAGTATCCAGAATTAATGAATCAATAAGAACTTATGTATGGGCAATTTTGGGGGCACAATCTCAGGCAAGTTCATCAATTTTAGGAACAGGTAAAGCATTTGATGCACAAAAACAATTTTTAGCTAATGTTGAAGATGCAATAAATTCTGAAGTCGACCTTCCAAGTTCAATTGGGCGATACCAATCCACTTTACAATTTGCTAGAAGCCAGGTTGATTATGTTGTTGGGTTAGGGTTGTATATGATTCCCAGCGATATGGATTTGTATATTGGTACAATTAATGGGTATAATAATTTGATTGTAATTGCATCATCTGATGAGATTAAAAAAATACAATTAGGTCAAAATGATATTAATAATGAACAACCACTTCAAGAAACATTTGATCCACCTCAAGTTGATAATGAACCCAAAAGTGAATTTGATACATTTGATAATTTACCTCAAGATAATGCGCCTATTCAGACAGATACTACACTTGTTGATACGGCTCCTGTTGAAACTTTGACCCAAACAAATACACCTTTACTTCAAGAAGAAGAACAACTTACACATGAAGAAACTAAATTACTTTTAACACTAGGTGGAGTAATTGCTGGCACTACTTTAATTTGGACTTTGAAATAGGTTGCATAACATAATTATACAAAATTCCACTAATAGCTATTACTAATATCCATAAATGTTCAGCTACTAATCCAATAGCGGCTGACGCAGATTTTAGTATAAAACTGACAATACTCCCAATAATTCCAGGCAAAGCAATTAACATTTTATCAGCTATTTTTAGCAATAAATTTGCAATGTTCTGCAATTGTTGTTTTATCCGGCCTTTAATACCTGGTTCAGGTGTTGGGTCAGGCTTTGGGTCAGGCTTTGGGTCAGGCTTTGGGTCAGGCTTTGGGTCAGGCTTTGGCGCGGGTGGTTTAGGTTTAAAGGGGCACTTCGTGATCCACAGCCTCATCCCCCCACTTTTCTCAAAAAAAAGTTGAGATTTTTATATCACTGGAAACCTCTGGCTACATAATGTTTATGTACAAAATATTTCTTGCAGATTAATTCGTTTAGCAAAGATATCGTGAATTTGAATTTCGTTCTGGTGCACCAGAACGAAATTACAACGTATTGTCTATGGAGCAGTGTAAGACACATAATCATGCATATCTCGCAAACGCAATATCGGAATCAACTGAAATTTTGGGAATATGCTTTTTTCGTGGATATGTACTGAAAAATGTCATAAAAAGAGGATGCTAGGATCACGAAATACTCCTTTAAGAGGAATTACAGAAGTTGCGGATTTAGCAGATAATAAAATTCCTTCAACTATGACACCAATTACCATACCTAAAGCAGTTATGATAGAAATTATAGTTATCACCTTGGTCTCGCCGCGACTTTTTTTAAATTTTCCACTAGCATATATACAACAACAGGGGGCGCTATCACTAAGGGATTTCCCCCTCCCGCAAATTGGCGCCAAGTGCGTAGCTTGACTAAAAATTGCGTGTCCATTCATCAGTTAGCTATCAATTAATTTGATGCAAGTCCCTTTAACATTTTTTCATTCATACAAAAATGATTACTTGATCGTACTAATTTATTTAAGATCAACAAAAGCAGTAGTACGTATGTGGAAATATTTTTTCCAGTGGTTTATGTGATGCCTAAGGTAGCGATTCTAATAAGTAAAACGAAGAACGAATGTTTGAAATATTGTTGAAACTTTCATGCCACTAGTGTAGATTTGGGATCATTAAAAAAAAATGGACTCGTGTTTTTACAAAATATTACTCGGGTAGCTTTTTTCAAATGTTATGTAAATCAATAATCAGATTTTCTTATCTGCTCTCCTAATTTTTTGAAGCTACGAAAATAATAAAAGAAAATTTTCTCGCTATTTCTGTACGAAAACTCGAAACATTTTGTTGAAATCTATCCGAAAAAGACGATATTGTCGGACCGCGCCGAGCCTTCGCTGGTAGTGGTGCTCCGTACAACTGCTTTACATGCATCGTAATGAGCATTCGTGTTATTATCATGTATCAGTATCTTCTCTTTTATAATTTCATACAATTAATTGCTCTTGGAATTAAATTAATTTAACTTTAAGTTTCTTGGTTTGTCTTGTGTTCATGAAGATTTGAAGTTCAAATAATTGTTTAATTCGGGGTCATCCTTCGGCTTCGAACCTCATGAGGTCAACGTTCAAAAGTTCAACATATGCAGCGGTTCTCCAGCCATGAAGCGATGAATCTTCGAACCAAATCATGCAAATGTGCAATTTTAGACGACATGATTAAGGTATTGTATGTTTCAAATGTTCTAATAATGTTGTAAAGAATCTTTTTTACCGAGATTATAACATTGAGAAGCAGTGGACATGTTTGGTTTTTGATGTCACATGCACATGCGCATGCATGATACCGAGAGAGTCGCGTCGTACTATTGTACACACATGCACAACATACACATGGTCATGGACATGGTTAGTGCACTGATATGCTGATTAATGAGTGCCATATTATTACGATATGCATGCATGTATCGAATTCATGAATTAAATTAATTTTGTCAGCAATCAGTATTTAATAATCACATGTTGAAGTGGAGTAAAAAGTAGCATTACCTGTATCATTATATCAACATCAACATCAGGTGGTGTATGACGTGCAGTCCCTAAATTCAGTAAATTTTCATCGTCAACCGTGTAATTGAATGGGATTATTTTGAAATTTTAAAACGCTTGAAATATCACAAACAAATAGGCCTATGTTGATAAATAATATAAATACAAGCTAAAACCGTTGGGGTTCGATAATGAACCCCACAAAACTAACCGAGTATATGGAAAATGCCATACGGCCGGGCGGTTTCACGAGTTGCCGGCTCGATCATGTCATCCGCCGCCTGATCAACATGTTACATGATCAAGCATGTCTGTCAGTCACATGTCATGGCTATGCAGCATTGGCATGGCCAGCAATAATCATATAATATTAATAAATTGAAGACCGAATTAAAAATTACTGTACTGCGCAGGTCAGCAACCAATCACGTCCACATGACATGACGTCGCGCCTTTGCCCTGACGTCAGACGCAATCGCAAACTAGTCTTGTTAAATTTAATTCGGTCTTCAATTAGTGCAGTGACAGTGTAGTGTAAGTGTAAGCGGAAGCGCATATAATTTTAATACTCGCACTGGTCAGTTAGCTGCTGTCTTATGCTTATTTATTATTCATTCAATGATTCATGTCATTTTTGCTTTTTTTAATTGTTATTTATGGAAATTATGAATATATCATGATACATCATGATCATCAGTGCAGTGGTGGAACCGGGGGCGGGGGGTGGGGTGGCACAACTGCCACTGGTAAATGTACCGGCAATAGTCCTCGAAAATCTTAAAAGTGGGGGGTGGTGTAGGGCTAAATTCACAGCGTTACGTTTTCGATTTCCTTCAATCAATGTGTTAACGTTGAATTATTTGAGCGACATGTTCTTTGCTTCTTCAACATACAAAATTGTCTATTGTTGACACCCAACCAAGCTTATTAGGCCAAGTAAAGTCAATTTTGAGTTTCCCGTCACCCGCCCTCACTTCATTTTCTGACCCTCACTTGAATTCATTATTGTGATTTTCCAAAAAATACCAATTAAAACTGGTTATATTTGCCAAAAAAATATGAATATCCCTTTATTTTTTGTGGAAAAATCAAAATCAAAACATACATTTTGCTCTCAACCTTGCAGACTCTTTGTATTAATATACTTCTGAATCTCATTTGGGCTAAACATCCATCTTCAAGTGAGTGAGCGGCAAATAACAACACATTTTACATGCATGTTGGTCATATAATGAAAGGCAGACAAATAATGAATAATGAAAAAGTTACCTCACTTGTTTTCAGAAATTATGTGACGGGAAAATCAAAATTGACTGTTAGGGGCCTTACCTTTAAAGACCATTAACCAGTACATCAGGCCCTTCGCACTTGATTATTAGTTTCCTGTTTACCGCCCGCGTCCAAAATTGAAAATCTCAAAATAATTAATTATTTTATTTTATTTCTAATTTTTCAACTACTTCTACTTGCCATTTTCTGACTTGTATAATATCAACAATAATGATGAATAAACAAAGAGTAGGCCTACAACTCCACCTTCACTTATTTATAAAATCAAATATTGTTGTGAAATAATTAAATGCCAGCTCTAGTCAAAACAAGTCAATAGTTGCTTGTAATAGTTCAAACTAAATAAAGAAAATAAAAGATAATTAATAATTAAAAGTCACCTTGTCCCTTTTTCAAAATCTTTAACAGGAAACTAATAATCAAGGGCGAATGGCCTAACGCACAGAAAGATTCAGGGTTTGCACAACTTTTGAGTTCAATTTGTGACCTACTGTACTGTACTAACAAATATTTGCCAGCCCGTCTATAATGACACCATATTGGACATGAATGCAAAAGGCAAAATCCTAATTTTTTTTAATTTTTTTAAAATTTTCAATCAGTGTTGATACCAACAAATGGTGCCATCATTAAGTGCATGTATGTAGGCATTTCCATTGCATACTATCAACAGTAGGGGAAGTTGGAGCATAACGGAACACTTAACTTCGAAGATGCTCTGTGACGTCACCATTAGTAATTTGACTATAAAAATTATATGTTCAGTTGAAGTTTGTATTTACCTCTAATATACCACTAACCAATACAACTTGACTCTTACATTGTACAATTTTTATAGAAATGAACAAATGTTTTCAACAAAAAAAATCTGTTTTGCCCCACTATCGGGGCAAAACGGCACCCGGGGTTTAAGTGCCTAAAGCAGAGATACCAGTTTTCAGGTTTTAACCTGAATTCAGGTTTTTGTGAGTTAAAATTCCTGCGTTTTTATTTATTTTCAGCCTGTTTTGGGGCTTTTTGGCCTGCATTCACATGCTTTTCAGGTTTTTTTTAGTGAAACTGACTGGCATCTCTGCTAAAGGTACATATCGCAACATTGAGTCAACATTATCTTCTCACTTGACCATTTATAGTATGGTAATATTTTCATTACCGTTACAAAAAATATTAAGTATACTTTAGTGGAGTGAGTGGGTAACTTATCATGCTTAGGCCTATCAATTAGTTTAATCTGTAGGCCTAGTTATGTGTAGGCCTACGACTATTATTTGATTACCAAAAATATTAACATGATTAATTAGGCTACCCATCTTTGTGGAGTGAGTGGTTAATTAGAGAATAAATGATAGGATTTTGTCTTTTGCCTATCCAATATCGTGTCATAATGGATGGGCTGGCCAATATTTTGAGTAGTGGATGCCGGCGCATACGATAAAAATATTGGCCACCCCATCCATTATGACACAATATTGATAGGCAAAAGACAAAATCCTATCTTTATTCTCATTCTTATTCAGTTTTAATGTAATTTTGCGAGAAAAACTGCCTTTTTCAGAAAAAAAATAAAGTTACTTTTGTGAGGACATCCCGTTGTTTTAAATGAACGAAACCATCATGAACATCTAAGCCGCCGAATCGCGATTTAGTTCTCGCACGTGTATTACGCGAACGCATTATCGCGCGATCATTGAGGAGCAACAAGCGTGCCGCCGTTGCGTGGCGGCGCGCGCCCTGACTAATATCACTATCAACTATTGTGAGATATTATACACCAGAAAACCAATCAAATTACGTGAATTCTTTAGAAGACGCGCCCATTGAATAAGAATTTTTAATCATTAATTCTATCCGTGAGTGAAGACGTGTAATGTCCAATTGGGCCAAAATGGAGCCCTGTTCGTTATGTCCAATTGGGGCAAAACGGAATGCCCCACACATAGTGGTTCCGTTTTGCCCCATACCCGATTTTTTAGAAATGGTTGCAGGTTTGCATGCCTAATACATTGTAGCACATACGCCACGCAGTACTTACAAATTTCTGTTGTAAATCCGTATGGCCATACTTGTGTTCCTCAATATAATTTGCATAGAGGGTAGTAATTGCCAAGGCCTGTTTTGCCCTGGGGTCCGTTTTGCCCCGGGGGTCCGTTTTGCCCTGGGGGTCTGTTATGCCCCACCTTTCCCTACTAGGCATTCTACCTACCATTCTACCAATATCAGACTCATGCAAAGAAAATCACACAAATTAATGTTACAAATATAGCATATTTCATTTAATAGATGCTGACCCTGGAAACTCATCCAGATCAGGTTAATGGTCAGTACATTTGCAACAATATGTACAATTTGTAACATGCTATTTTTATTTTTAAAATGTTGACAAAACTTCATTCTTTCTCTAAATATTTTGCCTAATTAAAACAATGCATTTTGCTTCACAGTACCAGACCGGTACTGTACCAGTAAGTAAGTAATTAACCCTAACCCACCCAATTACAAAATGCTAAATGCCAACCACTGTGGCTTTTTGTAGACACCGGTAATTTTAGTTAACTTGTCAAAATAAGCAATATTTGATCTTAAAATTGCAACAAGAAAGGAGTGTTGTCTCACAAACCCGAATGCACATCCTCGAGTTCTCACCAAGGTCCTTTTGCAATGGCAATGGATGACTGGCTAAAGCACTTGTCCTGATTATGGTATCACATAAAAATAACCATGCCGGTTTGGACCTATATCATGCGATGCTATGCAGGTTGTTCAGTAAATGAGGTGAATGTTTATTATTTATCGCATGATTTAATTAGCCAAACTTCTTCAGACTGTTCAGTGCTAAAAGCCTAAAATTTATAGCAATTTCAAAAGAAAGCTGGTGAATAGTACAGCCAGTATACAATGTAGCATGTAGCTTGCTGCTAAAACCACATTTAAAAAAAATCATACATCAGCATATTTTAGTAATTACTCTAACATTTGTTTGTGTTTCTTCCAGATGTCTTTAGAGTAAAGAGACTGACAACACAATTGAGTGAAGTACAGTAGCAATGTTAATATCATAACATTGTAGCATTTGAAGTAAAATATATTTTCTGTTATGGTACGATAGAGTTGACAAGTATGCCACTTTATTAACTCTTATGTGCTAAGCAATTATGTTTGCTAACTTAATATGCCCTACAGATGAAAAAACCTGGCGTCCATTATTGTTCAACGTTCATTTTGTGATACAACTCTTGGTGTTGGTAACTTCATTTTGATGTGACTTCAGGCATTACACCAGTAAGGTGACGCCTCATACAGAAACGATACATCCTGAGTGGTTGGCTCTTCATGTGGAGGTAACTGTGGAGCAAATTCGCCCAGTATTGGTGTAGCGATTCAAGTCCGTGTTCACTTAGCAGGCCTAAACCACAGCCTGTTCTCTGTATCTGCTCCATTATGTGACGTTCTAATATGTGCATTTTAAGTGTAACAGATTCTTGCGGGAAATATGCCCTGAAGTACTGAAAGAATTCAGTGATTGCTATTTCTGCAAGTAAAACAAAATCAGAATGTTATGCACATAATATTATGCAAATACATTATGTATTAGATGTACCAGGGCTTGTTTTCAAAGTTCTGTTCAAACAATTACTGATAAATCAAAGACACTCTTTGGTGTATCTCGGTGTTTGGCATGTTATAAAAGGTCCAAATGTTGTAAATTTATTATAAATGTTAAAATATGCTACTGTGTGGTTCTTCCTTTCCTTGTATATTGATTAAGATTAACAATTACACATCATTTTGATCTAGAGAGCATGTGTGTAATGTTTTAGTGCTTCTATGTTCCACTGCAGTGTACGACGTGTAAACCTCTTAACTTGTTTTTATTGATTTCAGCATTTGGAAAAATATAGGAGTTAAAAGCAGTTGGAGATTGGAAGGGTCTTGAACTGAAGGTGAGAATTCTATAAGATAATATTCATCAATATTCCTTATGTAAATGCTCATTTGGGTACCATCATCATCTGTTGAGAATCCTGTTTTCTTACCGATGTCACTATGTTCCTCTTCCTTGATTGGGTTTGAGTGCCCGACCAACTTCCTTACTTTGGCGAACATCATCAGCAGGATGGAGAAGTGTTCTTGTAAATCATTCGCCTCCCGCTCCAGAGTTTGGATAATTGAAATTGGTATATCATCTAAGATGTGGTCCAGGGCACCCGAAGTGATTGTATTATATGCGTGCCCTGTAATATCATTGATGGGTTCTTCCTATAAAAAAAAAGACATTTAAATAAATATGCTGATATTTTGCATTTTGAACCAAACTTACAGGCTTGTATGATAAAATTAGTAAGCACACTAATCCTCACTTTGGAATCAAGTAGACAAGACCTGTCTACAATGTTTTCTTTTACAGAGGGTAGAAGAAATTAAATACACTTCAATCAAAGTGCTAAGAGGAGCTGCAGTATGGTTTTACCCTTGTAGAAGCAAAATCTTTCCGATGTATCTCAGTGTCAGAGGAATAAATTGTTGTAAAGCGCTTTAATCAAGTTGAAAAGCCTCTAAATGTGTTAATTTATTTAGTTATATGAAATTCACCTTCAATGTTCATACTCAGTTTGAATTACCTAAAAAAGTTTTCTTCGCTTACATTTTGTATTGTTAAAATTTAATTTTTCATACCTTGCATAGTTTATCGACATGATTTCCAATGAAATGGTTACCTTGATAAGCAGCAAGTTTGACTTTGTGCTTCTTCAGCACATCATCCATGCTGCTTACCAAGTGGCCACATCCGTATTTTAGTCCCTCGTGTTCAAGTTGCTTTTCCTGAGAAGAAATGGAATGAAGAGATGTTTACTACATAAAAGTGGTAGAATTATTATAGCCCAGCCAGTAGTACTTACAGATGACAACTATGCTTAAAGTATTCTATAGTTTTCATTTTGGTAGGGGCTACCACTTTTTAATTTACTCAAATACTAATTAGGGTCAATTATCATGCAAAATGGAGAATTTGATACAATCTTTTACTCATGACATTACTGGCATGGTAAATTGCATTTACTTATGGCATCTGAGAGAAGGGTGTTGGAGGGGTGTAAATGCTGAGCCAAGTTTCATCATTATTCATAGTTTTAAACAGTTCGCTGCAAGTTACAAAACTACTTAAAACAGTGATAACACTATTAAACGAATCTTGTTTCTCTACAGCAGTAAAATAGCTCACCTTTTCGGGTAGCTTTTGTCTGCAATTTGCTAGACTTTCTTTAGACTGATAACATTAATTTTATCCAATTTCTTTACAGGATTTGAATCTCTTCCTTAACTGAACCTGAAGGAAAATAAGTATAGCCATGAATAACAGGCCAAACAGGGACTGTGAAATGAGTTGGAGATAAAAGGATAAATCCTGATAAGGATGACGGGAGCCAAACTTGGAATGAAAAGTAACAAAGGTACCAACCAATTTTTTTATCTCAGTCTGTAGTTTCGCCTTCACTCTTACTGCCTCTCTGCCTCCTCCCACCTTCTCTAGATCCTCGACCACCTCCTCCAGCTCACTCTTCTCTTGCATGCACTTCGCTACCCTCCTCTGCTCAGTTTCCACCCATTTCAAAAACTCCTCTTGTTTGCCATCGCCATCTTCTGCCCAAGACCGGGCCAGGGCCAAAAACATTTTTTGGTCCAGCTTGTGTAATTCTCTCAACATCATGGTGTAGATTTTCTTAAAAATTCCAGTCCATATGTGTAGACTTGGTATACACACCTATTGCATGAAATTAAATAAGAACAGGCATTATTAGTCACTATTTGTAGTACAGTATAATATAATCAATCATGTTCTCACTGCAAACATGTGGATTCACAATCCTGTACTTACCGATTCACATTGATCAATTGCATGTTCATTACAAACCCACGTATGACCGGATGTTGAATTATCCATTCCAGAAGTTATATGGGCCCCTACCATTTCCAACCCACTTTGTTGCTGTTAAGGATTTGGCAATTGTTATCAAAAATGTTGACTAATAGGCTACATGTATGCTCAATCTAACCATGAAAGACTCATAAATAACCTTATCGGTGAAATACTTTTTACAGTGCACTTAATGTTATTGCTGTTTTGGTTCGAAAATTTTTATATTTTGTTGAAAATTTTTAGCACTTACATGATCAATGGGGACCGGAAATATCGGTGGGTGAATGACGCTGTGTGATAAATCTTTGGAGGATTCCTTCCTTCCTCCTGCCTTACAAAATGTCCTCACATCTTCTTTCATCCTCTCAAGCGATCTGTTCTCCACCGGAACTCGTCCATCTTTTGAAATGGAAAATTCTGATTTAGATTCTTCACAATATACACAGCAGTATCTACCTGGATTGTGAAACAATAAAATAAAGATACTTTCTATGTATGTACATACACTTTAGTAGTAAGTTATCATGTTTGTGGATACTTTTAATTACAATTGTAACCACATGTATGAGCAAAAGCAATGCAATTACATGCAGTAAAATGATTGGGCATATATAAGATAAGCGTATACATTTTGTAAAGGTCGAAGTGAAGGACTTGGACCTACCATATATTATTGATCCATATTCTTTTCAGTGTTTGTAAGGTTTAATTTTCGTACTCACTTTGACATCCATTTATTCCATATATGTTCACCAAAAAAGCCAGATCTCCATTCACCCAGAGTCGAAACTTTTTGCCTCTGTAATGAAAATGTGTATACTGTTATTATCACTTCATTATTTTATCATTCCAGATTGACTCTTATTTCATGTTGGTCATGAGCACAGTGGCACATTGAAGATGAAAATCGAAGCTTACAACACTTTTCAAGTCAGTGGAAAAAATGTATTGCATTTTAATATCAGGTAAATGGTCACCAACCAGCGTATATTTGCATAATGAGACTTTGTAATATATTTATACAACCTTGATGGTATTTATGTGTAAAAAAAAATTTCGGTTGGTTCTAAATATAAGTGCTATCCATGGTATATCTTATAATAGCTTTGGTTCAAATTTTAAAATTACTTAGAATATTAACTTTTCCTTCAAGGTGGTGCACAGATTCATTTAAAATGCAGCATTTAAATGAAAGTCAATAGACTAATGCAGACTATTTATCAGTCAAAGACCCTGTGCATTGTATTTGTAGGCTGTGAATTATGGCTTATTCATGAGGGCTGATTGTTTTATCGTGCGTGTCTAACAATCACGGCAGCCTTACATGTCTTTACGTATTTACACAAGATAGATATACGGTTCATGGAACGATCGGCTCTCATTATTGGGTGATGCTGCGACTTTGACTGTTTGTGGTTAGTCTTTTTCTCTATAGTCCATGGAAAAGTTTGAATGTGTTCAATGTTTCTCACCTCCATGTCATGTCTTCCAAAGACATTAGTTGGTCAACTATTAAGGGTGATACTCTCTGGACATTTGCTTTTGTCTCACTGCCTTCAAGGAGTAATATGCAGATGGTGTTGTAGGATGAGTTTGGGTTTGCTGTATTACACACTGACATAGCAACCTTAAATGACCCCTTGCCATGGTCTCCACCAACCTTGATCCATACCTCGTCATCGGAAATAACGCCTCTGTTTGTTATCTTGCCACTTCTGTATAGAACAAAAAATGTAACATTGAACACCAGCATTTTGAAATATTTGTGGGATAATGACTGCACTGGTTGTTCCGAGTTGATTGCAAAAATCGAACAATTTAGCCATGGAATAGAGCGCTCTTCCTTGTAATCCAGTATCCAAACAAATTGTTAAGATTTTTCACAATAACCATCAAAATTAGAATGATGCAAAGTCATTAACCTCATTCATAGCTGTCACCTTTCAATATGTTTGATTCCACCTGTATACATGTAGGCCTAATGTTAAGTTTTTAATAAAATTTAAATTATTATTTTATCTTTCTTTCATTTTGCATTTAAAATTTGAATTAAATCTAGATCTGCCAGTGACCAATTCATAATGTTTAAATGTGCAATATACAGATAGGGTAGTTGCAGTTCCACTCTAAAACACAAATTATAACACTAAACATCCCTAAAGCGATGGAGAATTAGATGTGATTTTAATCCTATTACTACTGCTGGAGTGGGGCACTCTACTTTAGAAGTGATGGGTATGTGGCTACTGGCATCATGAAGGTAGGGGCCTATTGATACAAAATGTTTTACAATAGGGGTCATTGGATACAAACAAAATGAAAAAGAGTGTCATTGGGTATGACTTTTTTTTTAAAGGCGCTCATCAGAATATTGGACTTCAAAAAAGGGGTCTATTGACAGACCATAACATAACTTCTAAATTGAGTACCCTTGACTCTTGCATACAATAAGATGCCTTTTGAACTGTAACTTGCAAAGTTTTTTTTAAATTTCACCAAATACATACTTGTCCAGTCTTTCCATGTAGTCTAACAGGAACTCTCGTATATTGTCTATATATGTGACAGGGGCTTTCTTAGCAAGAAAACCATTGACGCTGTTGGGTGCATTTGACGGCTCCTTGATTATGACCATTTTGGTGACAACATGTGCAGACTCTAGAAGATTATTTTGACGAGCCCTCACATCATCTTCCTTGGGAAGCTTCGACCCTGTAGGATATCTGTGGAATACAATTATCACTGGTTACTGGACCTAGGATTGTACCTCAAGAATAAGTCAATCCTACAAGGTATGTTGAGTACATTAACATTTTATCACGGTTTCATTTATTTAATACTGTATACATAGTTATTAGATGTGTGTAATTGTTAAGGACTCATTATGTAAGATAAAATTTCCTTTTTTTTAAACTCATGTAATGGCCAAAGTAATTTTTTATTCAAAAACTTCCTGTCCCTGATGATAATGGTGCCTCCCTTAAATAGATGAATACAGTATTCAAGAAGTCTGAAATTGTAATACCCATTTTCATGTCAAGAAAGTCCATAAAGAAAGGTAAAAAAAAAGTTCATAGAATATGGAATGGTGGCATAAAATACTTACAATCTCAGCTTTCTTGAAGCTCTCCACGTCATATTACTGTGGGCCATTAATGCCAATGTTCTTGTACATCCCATTCTCTTCGGTTTTTTGAACAACTTCTTCTTGACCCCCAGGTAGTGTGTAATTGATCGTAGTTGCGATTTTCTCCTCCTCGTCTGTCTTTGGCCTACTTTTCCTCCTGACTTTGGCAGTCTGGTTATTATGAATGACTGTAAAATGATAAATTAGCAAATATCATTATTATATATCATTTATAGTTATTAATTATGTAAATTATAATAGTCATGAAATTCTTGTCTTTATACTCACACTTTGGCAATATTAAACATAAGAGCTGCTCTCTAAATGGCAATTTATATACAGAAAGGTTAATTTTATCAGTATCTTTTAAGCAGAGTATTGTGTTCCAGTTTAAGTAAATTCAATTGGAATAAATTCTTGAATATAATCTTTCACATCTTACTGTGGTAAGTGGTTACAATACAGTATGTACACATGTACATGGAGCACAAAAATTACACAATAGTAACTACTTGTGTTAAATTGTTTTAATCATGTTAATTGATTGGTGTTAAATGAGTTTACTTACCTTTTTGGCTTTGGGATTACTTTTCAGTTTCAGGAATGGCTCTGATTTCGTGAGAACTCCAACCCAGGCTCCAACAGCTTGTATGATATCGTCTCTCACCGGTTCTCCAGATGAGTGGTCGTTTGCCATTTGTGTTAGGTGCTCAGCAGCTGGTGAGGTAAACTCATCCTGTGGTGCGATACAAGTAGTGTGGGCCTTGATGTTTTCAACTCGGAAGCCAGAGCAGAGCTTGTTCTTGCATCTGACCCACAACTTTTTGTAGGTAATCATGTAGGATCGTGGAACTTCAGCTACTTTGTCAAATGAAACATTTTCATTACAAGCACAGCAGGAGATTTTTACATTATGTGCCTGTTGGAACTGCTGGGTTAGACACTTTGTGCAAAAGTGGTGTTGGCACTCTGTTACTACAGGTTGTGATATTAGGTTTTGGCAAATTGGACAAGTATATAGATGGATAATTTCTTCATCTGTATTACATGTCACCATCTCTGCACCGGAAACATCATCTCCATTTGATGATTGACTAAATATATTCTCACTTTGAAGCGAGAATGGCAATCTATTCGAGATTGCTATGGCGTTTCTTGATACCAACTTTTTCCCAAATTTAGAAGAAAGTTTCCTGTCACATGTGAAGCATTGCTCTGTCCGTTTATGTACATGCCACTCAACAGGCTTGGTGTAATGATAGTATGAAGGATTGCTTCTCTTCTTTATACATATTGTGTAACATTTGGGACACATTAATGTTGGATGAGTGTCCATATCATCTTTAGTACAGTCAACCCCAAATGCTGATAAAATTTCAGCTCTATATTTGGTCACTAGCTTTGGTGGATGCTCATGTTCATGTCTTTTACGACGCTTCATTAATTTTAGTCGTTCTCCACATATGCGGCAGAGACTGCCCAGTGCATTTCTATGAAATTCCATGACTTAATTCTATAAAAAAATATACACGAATAAGCAGATTTGTGTGAGAGCTGACAAACATATGGCAGTGAAATTGTACAAAATAATGCATGCACACATACTGGTCTGAGATGTTGGTGTGTCTAATGCACGAGCCCCAAAGGGGGAGTGCATCAACATCTATGTACAAGTGCATTATTTTGAAAATTTTCTTAAGCCACAAGTGATTTACATTTACTGTATCTCCTTGAATAGTCGACCCCAGGGGCGTTGAGTTTTTCAAAAGGTGGCGTTTATTAGAGGTCATTTTTGGAATGATAATTCCCGTTAAAATCATTAGGTTAATAGCTTAAAACTCGAGATGAGATGACGAACTATGAACTTAGGAAAGATAACTTCCGGTTCACGTTCGGGTTTACGATAAGATTTTCGCCAACTACTGACACCATGTGTGCACCTGGTAAGCTTACTACACAAGATAGCATGGAAACACTAGGAAACATGGTTGAAAAAAGTGGTAGGGGCGTTTATTTGAAGGGGTGACTATTCAAGGAAATACGGTATTAACCTATTTCATACATTTACACATGAAACAAATCATGTGTTATTTTTTACGGGATATGTTACTAGCAGGGTGCAGGGCTTGTCACTTGCGGTGGCAGGATGAGTTATTTGTGGGGTGCAAGATGAGTTACTTGTGGTATGAGTTACCTGCAGGATGGGTGAATGGACAAACTTAATACAGGTGGATTATGTGGTGTGGGTGGATTATGTTTAGTAACTTCAGGTACTTTATTTGCATCAACTTTTTAAACCCTTGGGAACATCAACACGATATAGGATTCTTGAATGCCTTCACACACATAATTTTTTAAGTTGAGTGCATCCCATGGTTTAGAAAGTAGAGCAATGCGCTGTCCATTCGCTCAATATGCTCACATATTCAGAAAAAAGCATCCTGCAATAAAGACCATGCACTAAAAAAAAGTAACTACCACGGTAAACATAATTCATTACGCACCCCCTAATCATACTAAAAATAAATGGATAGAGTATTCTCTGGAACTTCAAAAGTGCCGCCGCTAAATCTTGAAGCAAGCTCTGCAACTCCATTCGCTAGCTGATGACAGATTTGCCTGGAACTAGTCTCTTCCAGCGCTTGTGTGTTTCCGCTCACTCGCCCACGTAAACTGTGCAAGCCCCCAACTGCGCGGAGGTCAGAAAGGTGTGTAGAAACATTCAACCAATCAGCGCTCGCGTTGCTTATCATTGTTCATGCTGCAGTCAAAGGTCACATGTACGGCACACACGGAAGTCAATTGTGAATGAACGTACGATGACCCGCGATGACCCAACATCCAAGTGGTTAAATACAATTTTTCCGATTGGTCGATCAACAAAATAATTTGACCTTTCAAATGAGTGAACTCTCTGGATGATCCCCCGAAAAAATGACAACGATCGGTTTAGCGGAAAATTATAAAAGAGCCAACTGAAAACAGCGCATATTCGACACGTGAATTTTGTCAACAAACTGATTGATGTTTCGCTTTGTTCATGTTGCTTGATCGTCGTTCGATACCACCGTATATTTTCTGGTTCAATTTATATCTTTTAAATAATTAATTTTCTTGTAAATGATTATTAATATTTCGTGACTCGACCATTAAGGCGATATGGTGTAATTCGGTGTAAAATGCATGTGACTCGGCGTTGTAAGATGCTGTTATTTGTGTCAGCTGTTTTGTTGTTTACGTTCATTTTCGCATTGATTTGCATTGGAATCAAAGGCAAGAAACAGTGTGCAAATTCAAAACACCATGAATGGACTGAAAAGGATGATGAACTGGCAAAAAAATGGGCTCATCCCAAACCTACGAGGAGAATCCTTCAGTATTTTTTGGACCTTGGGCTGACTGGAGATGCTAAAAGGGGGAAATCACATGCCGCAAAGTACTGCCAAAGATGTACTGACATAGCGACGCAGTTGTTGGAACAGGTAAGCTTTTCACTTTCAGTTCTAGTTTTAAATAAAAAGTTAAATGCTCTCCTTTTGTAATTTAATTAAGTTGCATATCCTACAATATTTAGCAAATTCGAATTTGTTGTTCAGTTTGATCAAATAGCCTAAAAATATCCTATATTATTTTTAGGATCTTTTTTCTTTTATTTGATAAAAAAAAATCACAGTCGTTCAGTCAGGGGTGGTGCAATAATTATGTGTACCCCGGGGTGATGAATTAGGGGGGGGCCAAGAATTTTTGGCAGGCCAAAAGGGGGGGTCAAGTATTTTGGCAGGTCGAAAGGGGGGAGGTCAAGCAATTTTATTTTTTGCAGGTCGAAGGGGGGGCAAGCGATTTTTGCACAGAAATTTTGGGCACTGTTTCTATGTTACGCCATAGATACGACAATTTAAGGTTTTTAATTTGGGTTCCCCAAAATCTTGCATGTATAGGGGGTGGGGGCAAAGATTTTTGGCACGTCAAAAGATCAAGGGGGCAAAGATTTTTTGGCACTGCCAAAGGGGGTGGGGGGCCAGCAATTTTTGGCCGACCATTTTGAGAATTCACCACCCCGGGGTACACATAATTATTGCACCAACCCCTCAAGTCAAGACTTGAAATTTATTTTCTTTCCAAAAATTTATGACCCCCCCCCCCTCCAAAGAAAACGATAGCCCCCTTACGAATCGTGTTAAATTTTTGAAGTGCAATTTTAACCACATTTTTGATGTGATTGCCCGTTGTGAATTTTATTTTTAGGATCTTTGTTGTGATCAACTGTTTACTTCCGGACTTCCATTGCTTTACACCAAAGATACTAAAAATAAATATCTTTAGTATGCTCTATTGATTTCTAATAAATTTTGATAGTAAAGAGAAAAGAACTCTCACCTTAAATGTGAAGATATTGGTGAGGAAATCAGAGCTAGACTTCTGATTCCGAATCTGATCTGGTTTGTGGTGGTAAATCAGAAAAAAAAAAACCCAAAAATAAAGACAAATCAGATACATATTGTTGATCAGAATTCAGGATGACCTTTTCATAAACTACATAATTTTTTATATTTTTGTAATTGCTATTAAATTAGCTTTAGGCCTTAAAAAAACTGTTTGATTGATGTGATAACATGAAAAAAATTAGGGTTGGTAGGTCGGGATTTTTTTTTTAAAAAATTTTAAAGCTGTAAAATTGCGGTCAGCTTAGGCCTATGCCAATCAAACAGTTTTTTCAGGCCTTATTTGAGATATTTTTATATTGACTCGCACAGTAAACAACAAAGACCAAAAAAATCATAGCACTAGGCCTACCGTACATACATTGCAATCTCTCCAATGATCCTAAAACCTGCAATAATTTTTCCCCTGGAATTTAATTATTTTGTACAGTTTTGGATAGGATTGATTGAGTGTGGACAAATCCCCTAGAAAAAAACATTGGTCTTCTTAAGAGAGGTATTAAAGCAAAGACCCCCCCCCCCCCCCCCCCCCCCCCATCTTACTGCTAAAAAGTTGAATACATACTTTTATATTATAATGTACCATTTCAGAAACCTGCATCATGATTTTGTATTTCGATCAAGTCACTTAAATTTTGGAAATAAACTTTTTGTTGTGGATATCTCTCGAACCATTATGGTACATTTATATGATGTACATGTATGATACATTTTTGTACATGTATCCTAAAAAAAGAATGCTAAAGTCACAAAATGCCTATTAAAAACTGTACGGTACCACATTTGAATAATAAAAACCATGATCATGAATTTAAAATTATATATTGACATTTTTAACATTACAGGAACATCGGGTGCCCACATCTCTCCATGTTGCCCAAGAACCGGCTAATGTTAGCCATACTGCTACACCATCGTCGCCAGGTCAATCTACTTGTACTCCAGATCAACCAACTTCAGAACACAGCTTGTCAGATGACGCAGTATTTGGCGAGTTTAACAACTCAAAACCAAACTTGGTAGGTAATTCTAATACCAAAGAACCTTTATTTTTAGTATACATCATACTCTATTAGTTACATGTACACCAAATTAGGATCTTTGATTACAGATGCATCTAATGTATTTTCTAATTTAATATTGAAGTCAAAAACTTGTGTCGATGAGAAGAAATGCGATGTGGGCTATTTCACCATAATATCACAGATCTATGATTTTTATCCAGTTACAATGTTTTAAATCGGTTAGAATTAGGTGTAAAACTTAAAAAAATATATTTGAAAATTATGTTGTCAACATTAGGTACCGGTAATGTGTATACATGTATTATTTTCTAAGGCAGGCACTTTCGGTCAGCATGGTCAGGTTTTTGGGTAACCGACTATGATTTCACTACCCGGGTAAGAGAGTCATCGGGTTACCCAATTTCTTTTTTAATGTTATTTATTTTCTTGGTTTTGAAGTGTCCCTGGACCTAGAGCTGCTACGATCATTAATGGTTGACTTAAAAAAAATTTTAGTTCTAGGTCCAGGGACACACTTTTTTTTTACTTATGGGTACCCGGTTACCTGCCTGAAAATTTTACCCGAAAATGCCTGCCTTATTCTTTTCCGCGTTTGCAACTTTCAAGGAAAATTTTGCCTAATGATCAATTGTTTCATCCAGTTTCAGACTTTAAATTTTGTCTATATCATTTTATTTTATGAGTAGGGTAATCTTTTTTTTAAATTGTTTTATTTATTTATTCCTTTTGCATACTTTAATTACAAGGTTTCAAAACATTGAACAGTCTTTGCAAAGATAAGAAGTTTATTTCTGGTTCTATAATTCAGTACCGTATGTTAAACTTAAAATGTAGTTTATCTTTTTCCAGAAATATTTTTATGGTGCAGCAGAAACTTCAGATTTATGAGATTATGATCGATCAGATGTGGATAAACATTAAGATGGGGAGTACCACAGTTGACTTAAAGCTATAATAAGAATTATTTGAATTTTGTGTATAACAGGAACATCAGGAACCTTCATCTCTCCATGTTGCCCAAGAAACAGCTAATGTTGACAGTGCTACTCCAGGTCCATCTACTTGTACTCCAGCTTCAGACCAATCAACTTCAGAACACAGCTTGCTTGATCATGCAGTATTTGTTGAGTTCAACAGTTCAAAACCATACTTGGTAGGTCCTTCATATTGCGGTGTAAATACATCAACTTCTAAATTGAAGTCGGGGTGTGTGCGTATGTGTGTGGGGGGATGGAAGGGGGGGGGTAGTAATGGAAAAGCTGACCTTTGGTTTAAAGATCCTGATTAAATGAACTAGTGTGAAGAGGTACATATACATGTAGGTGCTGGAGTGAATGTGAGGGTTTTGCAACATAACTTACTATCCCTGCCATGTGTGATGTCTTTATAAAATCATAACTATTTTGTTTAAACGCAGTTATTCTTTTTATCCCAATTTAACAGACAAGATGTTCTCCACTGCCTTCTCCAGCCGCAATCCACAGCTCTGCTCCCAATCAGACATCTTACAAGTCAGGCATAATAACGGTATGTGTATTAGTCTTTCATTGTTCTAGTTTCAATGTTTGAAGATATGTGATATCATGTTGGTGTGCGATTAGAGATGCTGATGATGCTAAAATTAGAATAGCCATGTTTTGCTCTTCAAAACTGACTGTTTTATTGTGTCTAGAGATGTTTTAACTTGGTATAAAAAGAGTTAATTAAAATGATTTCATGACACAATGTGAGCTGTACTAATAAATGTAGGGAAAAAAACCAAACAAGCTTGTCTCAAAAATGTTAGAACAGGGCTTTTATTTTACTCTTGCAACATCCTGACAAACTGCCCATGTATAATTGTGTGCATACATGTACACTCTGTGCCATTTTGATTAGCGTGCATCATAATTTGATACTGACGCCATCAAAATATAAGCAAGTATAAATCACCAAAAAACAATGATGTGAAACAAAGTGCATTTAAACAAAACATGGGCAGTATCAAATCTGGTCTGTTTTGATAAACATTTTGTTGTGTTAGAGCTTTTATGGAAAGGTAACCTTAAACATCAACTAATAATATTGATTTGATTGATCAATCTCTACAGGTACCGAAAGTGCATCTAGCATCCGTCCCTTACCATAGCAAGAGTTTGAGTTATGGGAGCAAACATCTCTGTGGAAGCCACTTGCCAACATATACTGTACGACCACCACCACCACTACCACCACCACCACCACCCGGATGGAATGTCATACATCAGGAAGGACAAATTATTTATCATAATTTTGAATTTACCACAAAAGACCCTATAATAACAAAGAGTTTGACCGTCAAAGAAAATGGAACATACTTTGTACGATTATTTGGGCGAGACATCAGTTCTCAAGACCCCCGGTTCAACCAGTTTGGGCACAGACTCAACACAGTGTCCATCGAGAGGATGCTAAAAACTTTGTGTGCAACGCACCTGTGTAAGGGATACCCTGACAGTGACTATCATGGACTGATAAGAACATGGCATTCAGAAAAATATGATGAACATGTGTTCTATGATAAATTGTTGTACAAAGGCAAATTGGCAAATTTTACTTTGCGAAGTGCATCATGCACTGGATATAGCCTGGGTAAGGGGGCACTTTGTCAGCAATGCTCAGACTATGGCAACACACTGAGACCAGCTAAAATAAGATACATGCGTTCAAAGAAAAAACAAGCGGAAAGAACACGTTCAGAGAGCTGTGTGCCGATAATACATTTGTCGCAAATTGAGGCACAGAATCGGGCAAAAAAAGCAGCCACAGAACGAAAAAGATTGAGGCAAAGAATAAGAAGGCTGCAACTGAAGCTACAAAATGAAATTATGAAGAAGGGTTCCTTGATTCCACCAGAACAATCAGAGGAGTTGCTAGACATCATGAAAGACCATAACAAAGATATTAGCAAGTCCTTTCCAGCCAACTCATTTGGCCGTCTATTTTGGCAGGAACAAATGAATGCTGCACGTGCCAAAAGTAAAACTGGCCACCGTTGGCATCCCATGATGATAAAGTGGGCCCTTAATCTGAGGCTTGCATCTGGCAAGGCCTATCGGAACATGAGAGGTTCCAATGTGCTTCAGCTACCACATGAATCGACCTTGAGGGAGTATCTTCATTGGACAGCCCCAAAGTCAAAATTCACCGTTGAAGCTGTGGAGCAACTCTGTCAAGAGATGAAGTTGGAAGAGCTGAAACCAAACCAAAAATATGTGGCCCTCATACACGACGAGATGAAAATCAAGTCTGATTTGGTATTTCGTAAACACACCGGGGAACTGGTTGGCTTCACGGATCTAGGCGATGTTCAAAACAGCTTACGTGACTTCGAAGCCCAGATGACTAACGATACCAAACCAGAACAATCTCTGGCCTCGCATATGTTTGTCATTATGGTCCGTGGACTGTTTGTGAATGTCACCTACCCATTGGCGCAGTTCCCCACAGCAAATACCAAATCAGATGAGATTTTCGCTCTCTGTTGGAGGGCTATCGAGATCTTAGAGATGGCTGGCCTGAAAGTTCTTTCAATAACTTGTGACGGTGCTTCCATAAACAGAAGATTTTTCGATCTCCATGGTGAAGGCTACCCAGAGCAAAGAAAACCTGTTCATTCATCACCCAACCCTTATGCAGAACAAAAACGAGACATCTATTTCATGAGTGATCCACCTCACCTTATTAAGTGTGTGAGAAATGCATGGTCTCATTCTTATGCACACAATAATACCAGAACACTTTGGGTAAGTTGTTAATAAGTATATTTAAAGATCATACTCAAAAAGCAGTGCTTGAAGTGAGGCTCACACACAGTTGAAGTAAATATGGGCTCCACTTGAATGCTATCATGTGCCCAACTGTTCATTGAAAACTTACAGTTTGAAGTCCTAAATTTCATGGAATGTCATAATTTTTAAAATTGGAGGCTTTTATTACATGTGTACAATGTATCAATGTCAATAACATGTTTACAGACTAATAAAGGTATTGAATATACCATATTTGTGTACTCATTTAATAGTACTATGAAAGAGCTCGACTCGCTGGTTAGCGCACTTGGTTTTGGTGTATGAGGTCCCTGTGGTGCTAACTTGCTGGTGTACTGACTAGGATCTTTGCATAGAGGAAAGGTCTAAAATTAATTGGCAACATCTTTAGATTACAATTGGACTTATCGTCTCTTCTTGGTGCATTTAGAGGGGTCACCGAATTAATATTAGTCCTTATCTTAACTAAAAGCCATCGGTAACATGTACATACCTGTATAAATATTTTGCCAATTCAAAAAGCGACAGCCTGACTTATTCAAATAATCATATTTTTGTTACGAACCTGGATGCTTATTTTGAGCGGACTTTCATTATAAATATAGACTATTGATGAGAAAAATATTTTGCTGGATCATTGCAAGAACATCGTAAGTGACATTTTAGTCATTTTACAGGAGAAGCATTTTTATGTTGTAATTTATTTACTTAATTATTGTTTTTTAACATATTAATTGCTTAATTAAAATTTAATAATATGCTTCTTAGACCTGTAAAATAGCTTAATATGTGTGCATTTAGCTCTTTTTTCATAATCCTATAATAACTCAATTTCACCCAAAATGTCACCGTACATTCTTGCACTGATCTGTCGATTTAGGATCTATGTATTTATGGTTATATTATTTTAAAAAAAACATCATTTTTGTTGTTGTTCTTGCCTGCAGAACAATGGAAACATATCATGGAAGGCGATCAAGGACTTGTATAAAAAAAGAACTGAGGCGCATGGATTCTTCCTGGCCAAATTATCAATGGAGCATGTTGAATTGACACCTTTTTCAAGAATGAAAGTTCGACTAGCAGCACAGGTGAGTTTTGAAAAAAGAACGTCATTCCACCTTTCGCCATCTTGTGGGTACAAATCGATTGTGTGTGTACATACGTTGGACACCACATGCAAAGTGCAGTGCATCATGCAACTGTTACCATGCATTGGCACGGTACAAGTTGTGTTTGTGCATGATTAAGGATCTAAAACTGACGGCACCCAAAAAAGGCCTGTACATGTACCCACAGCCACAACATAGCGAACAGAGTACTGCTTTTATAATTTCTTTTCTATAATTGATTACAACCTTTTATAATATATTTCAGGTTCTCAGTGAGACTATAGCATGTGCACTACCAGAATCCGAGTCAGTTACAAGAGAGTTTGTTCGCATCTTTGACAAATTCTTTGACGTTCTCAATGTCAGGAGTCCACATGAGGGGGCATGGCATAATAAACCAAACATGAAGCCCTACAGAAGTCTGGAAGATCCAAGGTTACAGGTATGTCCATTATAAGCTAAAAACCTGAGGGTGGGTATGAGGATTGGTGTCAGATTTGGGTTGCATTATCAGGCTTCTTGGTATAACCATGGGTTGTATGCAATTTTCAGAAAACTCATATTTTTTCTAATTGTGCAGATTCTTTTCCAGCATTTGGCAGTGGCGCAGCCAGGGGGGGCAGGGGGGCCGGTGCCCCTCGCTCATGGTTCATGTGAGGCTGTCGGTAGACATAAGGTGTTGGTGTAAAAAAAATTGGGTGATCAATGGACTAATATTTTACCTTGGTTATGCACGGTTGTGAAAGAAACAAGGGAATGAATGTTAAAAAAAAATGTTTAAAAATTGTGAAAGCAATTTAATTATACAAAAAATTAGTTGTTTTTCGGTTGCTGGTGCCTGTTATCCTTTTTTTTTTTGGCTCTTCACTTTTTCAAACCATCAATTCACAACTTCCGTCGGCAAAAAAATATTTCTGTCGGTAAATTTACAAGTTGTGACACTTGTGTTAAATTAATGTGAAGATCATTTTTAGAGAAAAGGTGATCTAAATCTTTGGTTTGGATTTTTTTTATTTTCGCTTCAGTGGCTGACTGTAGATTTCATCAAGTACCTCGAAGACTGGGAAAAGGCAGCAATGGCTAGACCTAACTTCACCAAAGCCCAGAAGAATAAAATGTGCATCCCGCAGGAAACGGTTATTGGCTTGAAACGTTCAGGTGAGATCACAACTAAGAATAAGGCCTAAAAAATTGTTCGATTGGCGTAACAAAAAAAATATGGTAGGTAAGGATTTTTTTTACTTTTTAAGCTGTAAATTTTCTCTTATAAAGGCTTTAGAACTTTTAGAAATTTATTTATCTATCTTTTTTTAATTTTTTTTTTTTGGCATAAAAAAAGAAGAAGTCGGAGTCAGACCTACTTTAAGGGTCAGTCAGGTAACGCCAATCAAACAATAATTTTTAGGCCCAACTTTAAGGTGTAATACAAGGGAAACACAATGTTGGTCTAATGGTATGGTATGACTTTGAATTTGCTTTTGTTTCCTTTTCACAAAACAGCACTTGCATACACCGCTGCAGTGGAGTACTTGATCCAGCAAGGCGTGGACTATGTGTTGACAGAACACTTCAACCAGGACCCCCTGGAACAGAGTTTTGGCAACATGAGGCAGATGCGAGGGGGAAATGAGGCACCTAATACTCAGCAGTTTAATGAGAACATCAATGCAGCTCGTCTAAGAAGCACTGAAATGCTGAGGAACTTGGGTGGTAATAGCCGCAATCAGCGCCCTGACCAGCAAGTAGTTGATAATACTCCCTTACCAAAAAGGAGACGTTTTGTCAAACCTAAAGCCAAGTAAAAGAACTACAGTATTCAAAAGAACACTAGTTGTAGATGTGACCATATGAACTGTATCTGAACAAGCACCAATTCAGTGCACTTCGTATCTGAATAAGCTCCAATTCAGTGCACTTCAAGCACTAAATAGGGGTACAAAATACTACTGTTGCTATTTTTACTTCGACACGACCTTAGCAACTGACTGCATTGTTACAACATCATGATTTTTTCAAGTTGTGCGTAGTTTACAGTGTCATGTGTGTGGGATGCATTTTGCCTTCAAATGACATACCATGTCCAAGAATTAAATATAGCAACAGTAGTTGAATTGCAGGAACATTATTCTATGAGTGTAATTTGTATTTTCCTGAATTACTAAATGGTTTACTTGGGAAAAATGTGTTGTTCAGCTTTCAAAATATGAGAATTCTAAAACATAAGAATTAATTTGTAAGAAAAGAAAAATTGTTGCATATGTCAAGGACTTGGCACAAGTCTAAGCAACCAGACTCTTGTTTTTGGGAATGACATGGTTGGTATTGACTTTAGTATCTATGCTTTGTATAAGTCTTTAGGCATGATTGTCACCAGCATATACAATTATGAGGATTCTAAAATGCAAGAATTAGCTTGTAAGCAAAGAAAACAAAGAAGACTTTGCACAAGTCTAAGCATCCAAACTCTTGTTTTGGGAACGATTATATGGTTGATAATAAACTTTATATAAGTCTTTAGGCATGATTGTCACCAGCATACAATCATGAGAATTTGAAAACTTACAAATTAACTTGAAAAATTGTTAAATTTGTCAAGGACTTTGCACAAGTCTAAGCATCCAGACTCTTGTTTTGTGAATGATATGGTTGATAATAGACTTTATATAAGTCTTTAGGCATGATTGTCACCAGCATACAACCATGAGAATTTGAAAAACTTACAAATTAACTTGAAAAATTGTTAAATTTGTCAAGGACTTGGCACAAGTCTAAGCATCCAGACTCTTGTTTTGGGAATGATATGGTTGATAATAGACTTTATATAAGTCTTTAGGCATGATTGTCACCAGCATACAATCATGAGAATTTGAAAACTTACAAATTAACTTGAAAAATTGTTAAATTTGTCAAGGATATTTAATTTTTGGATCTTTGGTAAAATAAAGGATTAGGGCTGAGACAGAGTATTATGAGATGTTCTTCATCTGTCAATAAAAACCTTAAAATTAAGGAATTAGGGTGTTATTTTCTTGAATTATGAGATGTGAAACAAGGAGACTACACTGTTTGCATAGAAATTATTGATAATTTACATCATTTTATTGAACATTATACATGTGGTATACATTTAGGATTATAATTACATTTGAAAAGAAGAATTTAATTGACAGATTTAAAAAAGAGAAAGACTCCTTATACCGCCGTGCCATGTGCAATTGCGTGGTCAGTTTAGGAGGAAACATTATGGTCCTTGCCGAAGGTATACGCTGGCGAAGTTACGTAATAATCGGATTAACTACCATAGCAATAGGTGAAAACAATTTTTGAATATACCGCGCTGCACTGAAACTTTCACGCGGTACCTCTGCATTGAACCATATCATGCTGATCACTTGCACCTGTAAGATTAGTATCTTTGAAAAGACCAGCATTGTGTTCAATCTATGATAGCTTATGATTACAGACATACACAAGTGATTAGTTCAACCTGTTTGTAGTGCAGCGCGATATGTTCAAAATTGTTTTCACCTATTGCTATGGTAGTTAATCCGATTTATTACGTAACTTCGCCAGCGTATATGGAAATAAAGTCATGACGTGATCAAACAAAATGAGTTGGATGTCGGCAATATTGATTTGAGATATAGCCAATAATAGTATTCAAATTCCTTATTTTATTGTTCTGAGCAACACTAAAATGTCCATATCTCTGGAACCATTTTAAGTGTTATGATATGGGTTTGGAGCAAAATAAAGCTCTGAGAATGGCTCATTGAATGAAATAGAAAACTTGAATTTTGGTTTTGATCGACATCAGACTATTTTGCTTGTCATGAGCACACTACAACGCATTACGTCGCTTCTTTGAAGCATGTCACATCCGTTTCGCACACAAGCACAAATTATTTTTGGGTGTATTTCAAGCAAATGTATGTAAATGTATACATGCAGCAAAGATCCTAAAAAATAAATCTTAAGATCTTTGCATGCAATGACCCCAATTTTTCCCCACATGTGTATGAAGATGTTGAGTGAGTCTACAAATGTATTTCTCTGGTTTCAATTCTGATTTTAATATGGCGTTTCAGTAACAGATTTAGTTCAAATTATTTATGATGCATAATTGTTGTCATTTACTCTTCATACAGACTTTGTAGGCAACAATTTGCTACAATTTATTCATATTTTTTCTTTCTGACAGTGATTAACAAATGAAACTGTAAGTTGTACAGTGTATACAACAATAAAATTTTCAACCATTATCATAAACTTCACTGGCTCAAAATCATTTTGAAAATTTCGGCTTGTTCTCAAGCGTAGTCAGCAAGTTCGCACACATTCAAATAAATGTAAAATGCATATGTACAATCGTACATGTATGCCAGCTTTTTTTAAAAATCAAATCCTTGCTTTTTAAAGCAGCGTTCAGTGATACAATGTATGCGTACTTACTCTTGCACTACAGAAAAGGCAGTATAAAAATATTCATATCATTATCTATGATTAAGTACATGTACATATGACCATTAGTATCTATGATATGACACAATCTGAAGTAGAGGCCGGAGGCATTTTTGAAATTGAGTTCTGTATACAAGTATTAGGCTGTCATATTGAAAACTCCAAAAGGTCAAGCATGATATATCATTGGCTCTAAAGTTTTGGGATGTCTATTTCCTGATGTATTTTATTGGTTTTTTACTCCATATTTGGCCTTTTTCTCAATTTCAAATTTGCAGCCTCTGCCCTCCATGGATCAGATTACATCGCATAAAATTTAAAATTTGATTTACTACAAATTGAGTAGGCCTATGACTGTATAATATCAAACATTATGTACACTGTAGGGCTGCTAACAGTATTTATGCATTGCACCATGTTACAATACATTATACTATAACTTATGTTTAAATAATACACATGTGCAGGTCTACATGAACGAATAAAATGATTTGACCAGTGACCACTGTATTTGCTGCTTTTGCTTTTTTAATTTCTTTTTTTTAATTTTTGCATTTTTCTCAAAAACTAATAACACAGTGGTAACAAAAGGGGCAAGGAATCCAATTACTACACTGGAATTTGAGTGAGAATTTTGCATAAGAAAAGCTTACTTTTACGTCTTTGTCGTTTAGCCTGTGGTACTGATCCTGCTGAACTTGAAGCACTATTTGCTGTAGTGGATGCAGTAGATTCTACCGTTGATTGGGCTGATTTTGTTGCAGTTGATCCTGTCCCCTCATCTGTAAACAAACAAATGATAGAAAAAGAAAGAAAAAAAAAACATTAAAAATAAAATAAAACCAAAACCATAATAAAGATGTACGTTGTATACACCTCTTTTTTCGGGCACATACATCATTATTAATATTATAATCATCCTGATTATTATAGCTTTTAAATATATGTTTCAACTCAAGACAAAGATCCTAAAAAATATATTTAGAATATTTGCTTAAATTTCATCATCCAAAAATTGTTGCTGCAAAAGTTCTCAGGCTATGGGCGCACCACCATTAAAAAAAGTTTTGGCAATTTTTTTTATGTTGACCACCAACTATAGAAAAAATATTAAATTTGTGTACATCGTGGAACATTCAACTACGCTTGTTACTCCGCGACAAATCATGCTAACCACACACGCGTACAACGCTACTCTACGCGTCCATATTAGCGAGGCTATCTGCGTACAACTGCTTACTACGCACAGCCACACAAAGAGTAGGCCTATGTTCCGTGAAGTACACAAATTTGATAATTTTTCTATAGCGAGAAACAGAATGAGAATCAGATTCAGAAATTTTGCTCCACTGATAATCTAAGAAAATCTTTAAAAAAAAAACTGTGGGGGAGGTTGACCTTGCTGCCTTTGTTTTCAACTGCACCCCCCCCCCCCCCGGGGGCCCCTCCCACAATCAAAACAGCGAAAACAAAAATTTCAAGTCTGCATGGATTCCCATTCTGCATGATTGTCGTGTGTTGTCAATTACAAATAATTTGTAAAAGTGCCCACGTTTCTGACCCAGTTTTGTCACTTCAGCATCATAGTGCAATGTTTACAAGCGAAACTATAGTAGATACGTTACATATCTACATGAAAATTAAGTACTATTGCAAGATTTAACATTTTAGTGGCATTTACGGTCCTTCTTTTATTCCGATTTAGCGTACATGAAGCAACCGGCATGCATGTCTATGCAATGGCAATCAATGCTACATGTACACACGCGATCGCGAGAACCGGTTGAGCGACAGAAAAATGATAAAAACGTACCTTCTTCGTCGGTAAATGGTGCATCAAGTATGACATCCTCAAACTCAAACAGCTCCTCGTATATCCCCTCCTCAGAATCCATCGAAAATAAGACCCAAATATATGTAAAACTAGACAATTAACTGAATAAAAATACGGCGTAAATAATTCTCAAAAAATGACACGACAATCTTGTTTACACCGCGTTGCATTCTGGGAATATTTGCTACGAAATCTCGCATCTCGCTGCGGTAAATTGCGAGAACTTGAGTCGGTGTCAGGTTTTCTCATTAGCGCTGCCTGCTGCGATGGTTGCGTAACTACCCATAACTTTTACGATCGTTGCAAACCTTGGATCAAAGCAAAGCCGCCAATACTCTATCCATTTATTTTTAGTATCTATGCCCTAATCCACCCTTAATTCGTTCTACTCTGTAGGTAAATCACCCCACAGGTAACTCACCCTGCAAGTAAGACATCCCGCAAAAAACAGCCTGCACCCAACACCCGGAGGGAGTTCTCCCTGATTGAAGGTATACGGGGATGTGCCACGGTTTTGGGGTACCTTTTCAGCAATTTTGGTATATCAATGGGTGGGTTTTCAGTGGAGACCAATTGGGCCAAAGTACCCCTAAAAACGATGGGTGGCAAAATCAGCAAAAAGTAAGTATAGAGAAAGTCGGCATCCGAAAGTCTGTGTGGCACATCCCCGTAAATTTTTTTTCAACGAACACCCCCCCCCCCAACACCCCTCAATTCAGTTCTCACTTTTGAGTTGGTACTCTTTGGGTGTAATTTCTGTGATCCATGTGGGTATTAGAACAGAACTTATAAACAGACGTATAATTCCAAATAGTGAATAACTTCTCTTTGAGGAATATCACATTGGTTGTATACCTCAAAATCTCAGGTGTGCAGTTGACAGATTAGTATCTAGACCTCCGGGCATCCATCCCTGACCATAGAGTTAGGTAAAGCCTAATGTCCATGGTAATTTTGGACTGTCTGAAAGTGTGTTGCTATGAATGGAGAAATGGAAGTCCCTCATGCATACAACTGCATAATTTCTGTGGCGTTACTTAGCTCCCACTTAAGTTGCGCGGCTTAGTGTGTAGACCTGATATTATGGAAAATGGATGTTTGATTTGCATTTTTGTTAAAAAACTTTATGCAGTGTCAACTACACTACGCACACATAAGTCAGTAGTCTAGATACTTATTTGTCAATGAACACCTCCCTACACAATTTTTGTCTGCAATAATTGACTTGTTGTCAAAACCATGTGATTGTTAAGCAAATGTAGTAAAAAACTATGTGATTGTTGACACATTGGCATTGCAAAAGTCATATGAAAGATTTAATATGTAACAAAATTGTACTGTTGGTACGTAATAGACCTAATGTTAATGTTATAGTATTTACTAATTTTGAAAAAAGTTTTCGAAATTTTTTTGATCCCCCCTATTTTTCTTTATTATTGAGCGCCATTGATACAAAAAACCAAACATGCCAAATGTAAGATGCAAATAGCAACCTTTTGCTAGTTTTTTTTGGGGGTGGGGTGGGTGTCAGGGCACTATCATGGTCAAGTTATTCTGGTTGGGCCAGAGCGGGAAGCCTGTTTGACATTTTGAAAGTTACTTTTTTAACTAGTGTCGTAATCTTTAGACTTTTGGTACCAAAAATTGGTAAAAATATTATTAGCCTCCCCTCCCCCATCTTCAGAAATGTGAAAACTTCACCCTCAGTATTTCTGAAGTCTGAACACACTACATTGTAGGTTTTATCATCTATATCAGGGGTGGAACCAGGAATTTTTAACGGGGGGGCAAGCCACTGCTCAGACTTGGCGCCCACACAAAGTCTGGTGCCGCTCTGCAAATATACACCGCTCTGCAATAAGCACCTGTATATTACCTCAAAAGTCTTGTATTTTACTTGTAGGATTTGTATAATCACATTGTGCAATACAAAGTGCAATATATCAAAAAGAAAGATTTTTAGTGACTTTTATGCTCAATTTTCTTAAAGCAATAATCAGGCATGAGACTGCACTTTCATAAAAAAAACTGAAAAAACTGAAAATGCGCGTGAAATTGGGCAAAAAGTACCAAACACAGGCTGAAATTAAATAAAGTTGCGGAAATTTTGACTTTTAAAAAAACTGAATTCAGTTTTTAAACTGAAAATTCTCATGCCTGAATAATGTGATTTGCATAATCCGCTTTTAATTTTGAGCCAAACAAATGAGGTATAACGAAGAAAATTGCAATTCATTCCAATGCCTACAATGCGTGTACTACGCTCGCTGATCGTAGAATTGTGAATAACACCGGGTCGCCCCGGTTTTAATACAAAAGGTTCAATTTTACTGTTATTAAAGCACTTCAGGCTTAGTCTTTTACATGGTATTTTAGTATACCACTGGGCATTATAATTATGCAAAAAGTAGAAATCTGAGTAAAATCGAGGGCATCGCTATGAAGCAAATCACACATTATGGCTTTAATTGAGCAATTCAAAGTGTTTATTTCTGTGTGTTTTATATCTTGTGCCATTATTGCTTAAATATTTCATTCTTATTGACCTTATAAATGTGTATTTTTATATTGTAACTTATTGTACATGTAAATTGGCCTACGGGCCACAAATTGGCAATAAAATGATATCAATCAATGTATTTTGTTACTATTGTTTCAGATAATTTTAACACGATGTGATAATAAAAATGAAAAGGCAAATATTTTCTGTGATTTATTGATGTTATCCTTTTATAAAACGTGATTTAACCATTACCATGAAAATAACAAAAATAATTTATAGGGGCCTACGGGACTAACATTAATTTATTGCTTGATTAAATTGTGATGTACTTCTAGTTTTTGTTTTTTTTATTAATTAATCATTTAATTGCTTGAGGTAGGGCCTACACCTTCCTGATTAAATAAAATCACAATAATTATTGTTTAATTTTAGAAAGGATTCAACCGTTTTTATTAGTTAGATTATGGGCATACCCCCCCCCCCCCCGCATAATTGATAAGTGAGTGTCATAAAAAGTGAACCATTTTGACAAAAATTCACTTAAAAATCACTCCAGATCGAGATTATTGTTCATTATAAAATTATTGTTTCTAAGGGGCTGTGCAATAATTTATGAGCCCCCTGTAGGGGGCAGCCCAATTTGCAAACCTTAAAATGGTCTAGATAGGCCTATGTTGCGAGTGCAGCGAGTAGGAAAATTGCATATTAAAGGGTTTCCGTACTGTTTTCCTCAGGGGGCTGGCATTTTCTTCGGAAGGGGGGGTCACAAATATGTCAGTGACGGAGTCAATTTTTATGACCCCCTATCGCGGGCAAAAATTTTTACGACCCCCTATCGCGGGTCGAAAAATTTTATGACCCCCCCCCCCTTCCAACTACACAATTATTCATTGCCGGAACTAAGGCGCGGAGCGCGTCAAAACTTAAAAGTGAAAAAAGTGTGTGGAGCGCGTTAAAACTTTTATTGTAAGTGTAAAGAAGGTGCCCGGAACGTGTAAAAATTTTGAATAGATTGTATGCACATTTCTATTGCAAAGTTAACGAATGCGCGCGCAGCGCGCGAAAATTTTGAGTCACCAGCCCTTAATAATTCTATAACCCCTCCTATTTTAGGTGTTAAAAAATTATAACCCCCTTATTTTGGTCTGAAAATTCTATGACCCCCCCCAGTATTTTGGGGACCCCCCCTCCCGAAGAAAATGCCAGCCCCTAAGTCTTTTTAGAGTGTTTAATTAAAAAGGCGGTCCATGAATGTGTGCAAAAAATCGCTTCCACCCTCCCTCTTGGCTTGCCAAAATTGCTTCCCCCCTCCCTTTCGGCTCACCAAAATGTATTGCCCTGCCCCAATTTTACCCTCCCACAGGGCTCATAATTATTGCACAGCCTCTTAGGGAAGTACAACGTTTACTTTTATATCAAGCAAACGTATTTTATTTTGCTATTTCATCTAATTAATGACTGTATCCTCAATCAGAGATAATCAGGTAATGCATCCTTGGCAACACACCCCTGGCAATTCACCGCACGGGCAGTGAATTTTTTCGGACTTCATGAGTGATGCAAAAAATTCAAGTTATTATTTATATTAGGTGTTATGCACTGTAAATTCTTAATTTATCTAGTACAAATTAAATATACATGATAAGAAACTACAATTTCATGGAATTATTACTATGCAAATACCAATAATTAACCTCCATGTAGGTTATGACTAACACTAACTTTATGCATCAACTAGACGGTACATTTTATATTGAGCTGTCGACTGCTTCGCGACGAGTTGAGTGTCGCCGGTGAGGCATATTTTACATCAGTAAATCCAGATTTCTAAGAGGAGAGCAGATAAAACACATACATCTTGAGTTAGCCCTTAATGTTACTTAAACATGACATCAGTCACTTCAAAAAACAACATGTCCATTTTCTGTAAATGGCAATCGTTCATCCACGTAATTTACCACAGTTCAACATAGAGGTAAGCGTTCCTGGCAAAAAAAAATTCCCCAAAACTCGTTAAATTATGTCTAAAATATCTAAGTTATTGATCACACACGAAATAAATCCCAACACAAGATGTAAAAGTCATGTCTGTTGTTATTTTATTTGCATTTTATTTTAACGACATGTGACATTTCCGTATGGACTAATATCATACAATATTTAAAATGTGTTTCTAAATTACAACTGGACGAATAATAGAAACGTTGACGATCCTTGGATCGAAGGAATGCTGCCCTCTATATTTTAATAAATGTCCTATACGCCAGTGGTTAACCGACCAAGGTGATACCCTGCTCACGAAATAATGTTCTAAGACGTTCGTTTAAAGTCATGTCTTCATTAAGCATTTTATCTATTGTTTGTTTATTTCGTTCAAACTGGCTTCTAAATTTGCCATCGTATTCATGGATTTCACTATCATATAGTTCAATTTGTTCTTCTAGTTGTCCAATTTCTCTTTGGTTTTCTTCAGAAATATCTTCTTCATCAATAGTTTTAAGTTCTTTTACTCTTTCTTTCTTGGCTTCTCTTTCACCTATTAGGTTATGAACAGTTGTTCTCATGTTTTTAAGTGAACGGTTTAAACCTTTTAATTCACGAAGTGGTAATGTTATGTGCGCCCCAAAATATTCCATAATATTCATTAAAAGTTATGTATTTTGTCATCAAACATTAATTTTCACTTGTTTTGATATTTAACTCCATTTGTTTGAATTTAGAATATTCTGGAGATTCATAGAATGTTCTGGAATGCTAATGATTAAAGTGAGCAAGAAATTCACATCTAGTAATATGGAGAAAGTTCTGGAAGCATTTGGATATTGGTAGAACAATCATGAGTGTCCTAGAAGCTTCTAGAACATTCTATTACAGTAGCCATCTATATACACTAATAAAATCTGATTGGTTTGTGTTGAGGTAATGTGCTATTTTGGGAATTGAGGTAATGTAATATGCCATATATGGGATGATTAAATGCTGTAATTTATGCAGATTATTCTAGAATAGGTAGAATTTAGATAAAAGCCTGGAGGTTGAATGATCGAGGCAGCAGTCTTGAGGTGTAAGAGGAAACTCTGTGAAACTTATGTTAGCCAGTATTGGTACAAAGTTACCATTGAAGTCTTCAAACTTCGGTTCGCGGTTCTGTGTGTGTGTTGGAGAGAATTCTTTACGCCAAAGGCGATAGTGAAAGCCAATAGTGCTTTATTGTTTGTCGACTCAAAGAAGTGACAGACTGAAGTATCTCCATCACCGAACTGTGATATTTTGCTGGACTAGCATAGAGTGTTATCTGTCTGTCAAGTGGAGCAGAAAGCTTGCTCAAGAGATCTCCGAGAGAGGAGCTTAAGGTCAACATAGAAGGCCATTTGGAGAACACTAGCAGAGTAGCTAGAGTAGTGAAAGTATAGTCATCAGGACTTTGAGATTGTGGTAGATAGGATCGCGGACATTGCCGGATCTTGGATCAAGAACTGAGACCATCAACGGAATCTCATCAGAAAGCCAGCCAATCAAGATCTCCAGGCTTAGCTAAGTAACCATAGCATAAAGAAAGAGTTATTGTAAATTAAGTAATTGTTGTAACATTGTATAAGGATTGATTGTATAAGGATTGATACTGCACTAATTAATAAATAATCATAAGTTGTTCTATGTAAGAAACAGTGTGTTTGTGTGTTTGGTGTTGCGTGAACCCGAAGCAGGTGATTTTGGCCTGGGTCATTTTGGTGACCATAACAGTAATAATTCTTCAGGGTCAATTGCAATGTCAGTTTGAAAACTAGTTTCCATAATTGTATCAATAGTTTCTTCAACTCGTTCTACTTCTTGTAATTCTATAGTTTCTTGACGATCTGGACTTCCAACTGTTGTTTTAATATCATCATTTATTTCATTTAAAGCTCGCCGTTGTTCAGGTGGTATTTTTGGTTTTGCACCGTCGCTATAATCTTTTATGCCAAGGACATCCCTAACAAAAGCAACACCACCTGTACCATATTCTCGTTGTATTGTGCTTAGTGCAAGATACTTATTAAGGTCCTTAAGGCTAGTTAAAAAGATTTGTTTGCTATCATGAAGAACATAAAGGCGCTTTGTTGTAGGGTCTCTTTTAAAAACCACTTTATAATTAAGTGGTGCATCTAGGTCCACATCCCATCCAAGTTGTTTAACTGATTCATAAAAACTGTTTTTTGCCTCTCGGTGTTCAATAGAACTAAGCTCCGTTTCAAGAGGCACATCGGGTAATTCACTTAATGGTTTGTCAAGTCCTGGTTTAAAATTTTTAATTCAAAGAAGATTCTTTGTAAAATAATAACCACTCCTCTGACCCCTCTTTATTTCTAAATTTGTATCAATATTTTTTTTTCAATAGATTTTAGTGAAAGAAACTCATTTGAATTTTTAGGATTTGTTAGTCTAATTATTTTATCATATCTAACAGCAAAAATTTGCTTTGTTTTTGGTTCTTCTACAAAAATTATTTCATTTTCATGCGGTGCATTTAAATTTACTTCCCACCCTTGTTTCTTAACTGATTCATAATATCTATTCTTTGCTTCTTGATTTTCAAAGGGCTTACGTTCTAAGTAATTGTCTGTCTTAGGCAAATTAAAGATTGGTGCATCGGGTTTTTCTTTGACATATTTAAAATAATAATCTTTTGTATAAGCATCCCAGTCAGTTGTAGGGGGCTCTTCCTCCTCAAAATCAATTAAACCAAATTCTTCTCTAGGAGTTTCAAACTCAGCCATGTATATATTTAGGATAATTTATTTTTACTATAAAATAAACTTCAGCATACATGGGGATGATGGCATCATCCCTAACAACGGGGCATAATTTCCTTAACAACGAAAAATATTGGGTTTGAAAAATGATGAGAAAAAATATGGGTTTTGAAGGAATGTCTTCGTTGAAATTTTGGTTCGTTGAATTTTTTTTAAGGCTCTTATTAATTTGTTAAAGGAACACATGTTTAGTCATGTATATTTACTAACATCTTTTTAAAGCAACTAATTTTGAAAAAGTAGATATTTTTTGAGACACACTGTAAAATAGCTCATAACACATCGGGGTTAATGTTGGGAATTTGCCAATTTTATATTTTTTACTATACCATAATTCATTGGGTTTTATGTTTCATACTGCTTGAATATTTACATAACTAATATACAAAGTTTAAATACATAGAGTTATGGCGCGTTGCATTTATGGACTTTGTTTATAGGTCAAAGCGATAAAGAAATTATTTTTAGGTTTATCTGATCAACTTTGGTGTTGACCCCGACAGAATCAATATTTTACTGATAAGCATTTCACTCACGGAAAAGATAACGAAAAACAGTTTACAGTGTGTCTCTGAAAAGTATCTACTTTTTCACAATTAGTTGCTCCAAATCGTCTATAAGTGTGTCCAGTTCATCAGTTTCTTGTTTAAACTTCATTGCCATTTGGGCGTCTGCTAATAATAGAGAATTAAAGAGAATTCAAAGTTTTTTTCTGATCGTATGTGGAATTTAAATCTTTATTTTGAAAATGGAGGTTTTTTTACGTTATAAGTACTTTTAAAAAGAAAGTGGTTGGTCGAGGGACTGTAGTACTATACTACTCCAATTATTTAAAGATTGACATGTAGATAATAAGCCATAATTGATTGACAGAAAGTACTAAATTTGTACCTATGGCGGTTTTATGACACCAATCTTCCAAATACGACCAAAAAAAGGGCTGTCCGGTAAAGCAAAATGTGCATTGGATTAACACGGCGAGTTTGGATAGATGGTAGGATTTCTTTTTAATAAAAATGTATGTTTCCCCCGTTATTAAAGCTTGTACCGGGTTGAAGATTCAGATATTTGGAAAAGAATAATTGAAACATAGTATTAAAATTACACGCTATTTTTTCTAGGTTTGGACAGTGGATTTTCCCATGGACCTCATCCTAGGTAAATAAATAAACAAACAAACAAACAGACAAAATAGTTTTCATAATCATGGAATCCATAGGCCCTATAAATTGAAATTGCAGGCTATCACGGGAGCAAATTTGAAAAATTCACCTCATTTACCAGAACACCCAATTGGGGATTTGGGCTACCAAATCGCTGGTCGGGCAATCCTGGCTTTCAATGGAAAAGCGACCTGGATGACAATCAATGGAAATATCGATTATTTCTGCTGGTTGCTCTCGAGATAAAGTACTGAGTTTGACATTTGCGGAACATGAAGGGAAAAAGGGTAAAATAAAAACGGAATTTCTGACAAAACTATAATATATAGACCCACACGATGTCCCTTACAGAGGTGGGAAATATCTTTCTTTAGCCAACTATATTAGTTTGAGACGCTAAAAATTGAATTCCGTAAAAAGCTCGCGGGCGAACTAAAGGCCTATAAAAATCAAAAATATCACACTAAAAGACACAATTTGATGCTTAATTTTTACACCAGGATTTAAAAAAAATGTATATCCAAGCATTATGTTTTTAACTGACATTACTGAAGAAAAAAAATATTGCTTTATATTTGACCGAGAAAATAAATTTCATAGCAGAAAGGTGTATCTCTGAATTTTGCTGATTTTAACATGTATCGATCGACTTTTAGCGCGACTATGCATTTCTAAAGAATCGGTTGTCCAGCGTTCTAACTGATTATAACATCTTAAATTATATTATGACATAATTTGTTTTATGAGGAAATAACCCGTATTATATACCTGTAAAGTACACAAAGGAGACAGTTATTGCGTGTTTTAGCATTTTTATTTTTACTAGGAATTTTACAATACAGGGTTTCCCTCAACACTTTTACTTATTTAATTATTACAACAACAACAACAGTTATAGCAATAAGTTTTATTATTAAAATTTATGTAATCCTGTTGAACTTTCTCTTAAATATTGCCCTCGATAGTCAAATCTTCCTGACCTTTGCTGCCCTCGTGCGTGGCAAGAAAGTTAAGATTACCCTGTCACTCCGGCACTACCTGGCAAGCAGGCCACACACACCAAACTCTGCAGAGCTTCAATTTATCTCTTCATTTAAAAAAAGTATAAACCAATGTGATGCAAAACTTAAAGGAAACTATGACAACAGTTAACTGTAAATTTGCTGAATCACCAAGGAACATGAAACTGGCTCTTTTAGATACCGGCAACTCCAAGACGATGTGAGAGTGTTATATTTAACCTTACGTTATGTTATCCTGCTATACTGTGAATCTGTGTGGATTGTGGAGTCAAATGGATCTTCTTCCCCAAGCGCAGTTCTTGGCATACAGCAACGAAGCTGTTTCCTAATGGTGGATCCCTACAGGCGTGGATACAGAGCAGATTTGAGACATCATTGCACTGTATGATATTTTTCTGGACATTTGCTAGTTCTGAATTCAGTAGCGCGTGGTTACATTCAACGGCAAGGCACACGTATTGTTTGACTGTTCATTCGCGAATCGCGTCTTAGTAATGCTAAAGGACTCTTCCCAAGCAGGGTTCTTGGTATCTCCGATTACGGAATCGGAAAGTCCCATGTTAAAGAGCGTCTCTTGTTTGATCATTCAAGTGATACATGTGTCACATGACGATTTAATGCCCATTGATTATACCGTTGGATTAAATTGCTTAATTTTAGTCCCGTTAATTCATAATTATGAGGTTTTTTTTCGTTTTTAAGTTTAAATAAACAAGTTTAAGTATTGCAAACATAGCCATCCGTCAAGTTGTGTGTGTTTATTAAGTTTTATTTTTTGTCACAGGCAAACCAGGGTTACATTTATAATAATAATGATAATGATATTAATTTATAATAACAATTCTATTACCCTCACTACCCAATATTGAAAATCGCGGCGCATTTTGATTTGTCAAAAGGCGTCATGTGAGAGTTTCTTAAACCACGCGTAATTTTTTTCTCTGTTGGCATGGGATCCATAGGTGAGACTAATAGTTTTCTCAGCGTATTGTGCGGTCTGAAGCTTGTGGCGACACCGTAGGATTTAAAAATACGTTGGAGTTTCTGTGACAGCCCCTCTATATAAGGTAGGGAGGGTGATGTAGGTTGACGATTGACGATTTCTTGCCCTCTACTTGGTTGGCGTTAGTAGGAGGGTCACTTGTGGTTACCACAATTGGACATTCGGTTTAGCCAAAGCTAAGGACAAACGCAAGAACCTACTTATGTTTAAAATAAGGGTTGTGGTGTGTACCGGAAGTACTGACAATGTTTTCCTGACCCTCGCATTGCTTTTAAGGTCCCGATATGATACATAAAATGTACATAAAAGAAGTACACCACCCAGCAACCGTTAATACTTGTGTTTCTACTGGCAGAAATACCGGGTGTCGCACTGCATGGTCTGCCTCATGAGGTGGATCATGGTTGCCGGGTGTCACTCTTAACCGATCTGTTTCCATTGAGCACATTAACCGTTAACACTCTAAACTACACCGCATCACAAGCCTATCTTTCCCCAGTAGAAACACGCAGATTGACTGTGTTAGAATGAATATTTTAAACGGTTCTCTCAACAAAATAGTGACTTACATTTATATTTCATCACCACATCCGTGGGAAATCATCAGAATTGTGACAGGATCGGTAAAGCTAATTACGTGACTCACGGGAAACCCAGAGTACCGTGACCTGATGACCGGTTTGTAGTAGATATGGGGCAGGTAGTGTAGTCCCTTGACTTGGTTGAGGTCGGGATCCAAAGCTGCAATGTAATAAGCCTCCTTGATGCCCCGTTGTAGCCATCTGGAATCAGTGTCCAAGATTTTGATATTGGACTCATTAAACTTGTGTCCTTCAGACTTGAGGTAAGTTCTAACTGGAGAGGTCTCCCTCTTGTGCTCAGCGAGCCGTTTGCGTAAAGGGCGTTCAGTTCCCCAATGTATTGGGACGAACAATTGCTGCACTTAATACCGTAAATAACACAAGAGCGATGACGTTCGTCCTTAGGTGAAACGAGCATGCTCCTGAGAGCGTTGGTGGGCTTGACATGTACCGGTGTACCAAAACTCCCGCTTTACGTATCATGCGGTAAAGTCCTTCGATTACTCTCTGAATGTATGGAAGAGTGATACTGCCCGCTGAGGGAGAAGCGTTCTACGTTTGGGGTTTAGGAGTGATTTTGTTGCTGCCGGAGAAGCCCCAAGCCCATTTGGTGTAACCACAGACCAACAGAGCACGCGGAATGTGATTAAGTTCTTAGTTGAGAGAACTGTCGGTGGAGGAGATGGTACGTGCAATATGTTTCAATATTCGTATGACACCCAACTTGTGTTCCACTGGTTGATGACTGTCTAAGTTCAAATATTGGTCAGTGTGGGTGCTTTTTCGGTACACACTGAAAGCTAAGCTGTCGTCAGCATTTATGCTGATGAGAGTATCTAACATGGCAATCTTATTTTCTTTCTCAAATTCGACGGTGAACTTATTAGCCGGGTGAACCGAATTGAGGTCATTGGTAAAATCCTCAACCACTGAACGCTTTAGTATCACCATGGTGTCATCAACATAACGGCAATAGAAAGTGGGTGGAGAGTAAAAAGATGGCAAAGCCAATGTTTCCAAGTGTTCCATGAATAGGTTAGCGATGAGAGGACTAACCGCAGAGCCCATTTCAACGCCCTCACATTGCGAATAAAAATGGACCATCATGGACAAAGTAGGTAGTTTTCAAACACACAGTAAGCAAATCAGTGATCTTTTGTGGGGTTTTAACCAAGTTAAAACTTGGTGCGAGCAGACAGAGTGGTATCATGAATTATGTTGACACTTTCGTCCACAGGTACGCTGGTGAAGAGCGATGTAACATCGTAGGATACAATTAAGACATCCATCATCACCAACAATAACACCGGACAATTTGTCCACTAAGTCCACGCTGTTCTTTAAATCCGATTTCCCCACCAAAGGTGCAAGGAGATCCGGCACAAATTTGGCCGAGTTGTAAGTTAGTGAACCACAACTGGAAACTATGGGGCGGAGGGGACAAGCGGCTTTATGGATTTTGGGTAATCCATAAAATTTTGGTACATCCGATGACGTGAGATAAAGCCTGCGATAGGTGGGAACGTCGATGGCACCACTCTCCCTTATCGATTGTGATACGTGGGTGTGGGGTCATGTTTGAGAGTCACTAAGATGTTCAGAAGTTTTTTCACTACAGGTGGCTCTGCCTTAGTCGGTAGGAAGAACAAAAATGGATGTATCTGCCTTGAGATCACGAAGGGCAGCTTTCTCACCTTTGGGGGAGCTTACAGTCTTTCAAAATGCGAACACAGTCTGATCTGAGTTGGGTAGATCTATCAGAATTAGAACCTAGCTCGTAACACGCAGTTTCAATGCCGGTGACGAATTCGGCAGTCAGGACAGAATCGGGTACAACGCTAAAATTCAAGCCCTTTTTCAGCACACTTAGTTCATTATCACTCAAATTGCGGTCAGATTTGTTATCGACCCACCTTTCCGTCGCTCGGTTAGTGTACGAAGTGTTAATATCCGACACAGAAAAGGCAGATTTTATGGGTTTAGAACGTTCGAACAGTACAGCGAACTTCTTTCGCTGGCGAGTCTCACAAGTTTTCCATGTAGTCAAGTTTTCATTCCGTGTAAACATCCAAGGTAATTCTGTAAATAAACGCTCATCGACATCTGAAATCATACGTTTCGTGTTGATAATAGTTTCATTGATTTAACTAATTCTCTCATTCATAAGCATCGACTGCGCATTGCGAATTATTCTATCTGCGTTGGGGCCTCTGGCCGATGTTTTGATTTTTAAACTCGACGGGGTGACTCCGTGATGTTTGCAATGCATAGTGTATTGTAAATGGTTCCTGAATCTTGCAGATTGACTCTATACAGTAAATGACCCTAATGACCTTTGACCCCCAATTATGTTTGCCACATAATAGACACTAGCTATAGCTGATGCATATGTGCAAGTGACAACAATGTAGTATATAAATTATGTAGTTTGGTTACATCCAGAAATGAACCATTCATGACCTTTGACCCCTATGTAGTGTACACCCTATAGCGATTACACGTGCAAGTGACGTTATTGTGCCACGTACTTTTTGAAAGGATTATAGTAGTATTTCAGTAAAAATCACAAGAAGTCACATATTCGACCAAAGAGACTCTACCCATTTTGCAAATGGCTGAGAGAAAAAGTCAAGTGCTTTTGGTTGGCTTAATGCCACCGTGGATTCTTGACTTCCATTACACATAACAAGTAAAACTAAATTAGAAGAATCTTTTGACTTCAACACTACTTAAAATTTGATCGCTTACCAGGAGCGCTTTCACAGTACCAACTGCGTCCTCAGCCGGATGTTATGGCTCTGATGATTTATGGCTTGTTGACAACCTTCGATGACGTCACACTAGAAGGAGATGATGTCAAAGGTGTTGTCCTCGTCCCCCTGGTGGTCTTGGGTGTGAGTAGGTTGTCCCAAACTGGATCTAAATCCAGTCCAGTGTTTCTGTTCAAGTTTGGTCCTTTTTCCTGATGTGAATGGCTTCTAGGACCCTTCTGGAAAATTCTTTGGGTTCTTTTTCCAGCACATTTACGTTTTCCCAGTCTATTTAATTTGCTCCTGGAAATATGCTCATGTACAGCAGATTTGGAACCGGCAGCCTTTGATTTATGTTCAGATAGCCGTTTTTCAACTTTCTACCTGTTTCACCAATGTACATAGCATCACAGTCTGAACAGGAGATTTCGTAGACGGTCCCTGACTGTTTTAAGTTGTCTACTTTATCTTTCGGTGACACAAGTGTTTGCCGGAGTGTGAGGTATAGTTTGAAAGCTGTGGGAACACCTGCTGTTTTGAATGCTCGGCGAAGCTGCTCCGTAGTTCCTTCTAAATAATTTAAAGTTATTGTGAACCCCCTGGAAGTTTCACTATCCGGTTCGTCCTGTGAAGCTGATTTTTCACGCTTCTTCTGGGCTCTGAAAAAGGTCCAGTCACGATAACCGCAGTTTCGGAGCGCTCCTTTTACGTGTCCAATTTCCTCAGCTCTATCCTCCGGATCCGTAACAATTTCAATCCTATATAGCAATGTCTTGATCACACTTAGTTTGTGCTCCAGTGGGTGGTGGGATGCGAAACTTAAATACTGGTCAGTGTGAGTTGGTTTTCTAAAGATCTTGACCTTCACACCGCCATCGCTAGCCCGCACGATCAGAGTGTCTAGGAAAGGAAGTTGCCCGCCTTCCTCTTCATCTCTAATGAACTTAATGTTGTTGTCTTGCGAATTTATGACATGTAAATTCATCCACGTGCGAAGTTTTTATAACGCAGAATATGTCGTCGACATAGCGATAGGAGCGAATGACAAAGCTCGCTTTTCAAAATACTCCATATACGCGTTGGCCACCAGGGGACTACAAAGGACTGCCCATTGCGCATCCATCCTTCTGTTGGTAGTATTTCTCTCTAAACACAAAATATGTCGTGCTCAAGCAAAAGTTTAAGAGATTGATAATGTCGTCTACCTCTAGATCTTCCGCTGTCCCTACTTTTCCGGTTTCATCACTTTCCAACAAACTGCGAACGACGACCAGGGCTTCTTTCACCGGGATAGAAGTGAACAATACCGACACATCAAAGGACACTATGGACTCATCAGGCTCTACTTTTAAGTCTTTGATCTTGTTAACAAAGGCCTGAGAATTAATGCTGTGATGTTCCGTTTTTCCTATCAAAGGTGATATAATGTCCGCAACAAATCTCGCATGATTATAGGTCACAGCACCGATATGTCTTGCTAGTTATCGCACCTGTTACTTTGAGTTCTTTCAGCAACTTGATAAGTCTGTTTTGAAATTTCTGAGTGGGGTCTTTTTTCAGATTCTCATAGACACTTTCATCTTGTAGTAGAGCTAAAGCTTTCTCTTCATACACTGAATTGTCTATCACCACATTTGCTCTTCCCTTATCAGCTGGCAAGATTTGAATGCTTGTGTCTTTCTTTAAAGATTCAACCGCCGATCGCTCTGCCTTATTGATATTGCTTACCGGGGGTTTAGCATTTTCTGCAATGTTCACAGCACGAGCACGTAATTCAGCCGCTTTATCGTTTGCAATTTGTTTACATGCACTTTCAGTGGCAACTACAATATCATGGATGGGCAAACTTTCTGGACCGCGTTCTAACACATTAACTTCCGGCTGCGTAAGCTTCCTAGATGACAAATTCACCACCCACTTGTCTTTACTCCTCTTATCCGCTGTAATACCGTCTTTACCCAAATTATCGGCGTTCTCTTTCTCTGTTTTTAAACGTCCAAACTTCCGAATTTGGCGATTCTTTACCAGGTCATGTTCTCGCTTCGGCGCATGGGCGATGAACTCCGAGACTCTCAACCATGCTGTTTCCGGTAATAAACCGCGTAATTTGGTTTCTAATTCTTGAATTAGTAAAATTATTTTGCCGTTCCGCTCGTTGAGTAAAGATCTTTGTGCTTTTTGGATGATATTTCTCGCACGAAATCCTTTTACTTCCGGGGTCGGCAGACGAAGATATTTTGGTGTCACACGATTATTAAAGCACGTCAGGTTAAATCGTAAATGATTCTTGAACCGAGCGAGTTTGAGTGATGTTTTTTCAAACTGTCTAACAAGCCGAAGTCTTGATATTAAATTGTATATTCATACGTAGTGGTATAAATTAAATTAGAAGAATTTTTTGACTTCAACACTACTTAAAATTAAATCGCTTACCGGGAGCGCTTTCACAGTACCAAATGTGTCCTCAGCCGGATGTTATGGCTCTGATGATTTATGGCTTGTTGACAACCTTCGATGACGTCACACTAGAAGAAGATGACGTCAAAGGACGTAAAACTAAGTAGTTAGGTAGCAAGTTCTTTCCAAATCTGATCAAGTTTTTTTTTTACCCTTGTACAACCAAAAATATCACATTTTACCTATAACTGATGTATTTGTAAGATAAACACTGTGATAAATAATAAAGAATTAGATATCCTCCTGGATGGGTGTAAATTAAATCGAGTTAGTGAACAAAATTTCTAGGAATTACTATAGATGAAAATTTGACTTATTGAAATATTGGTAAAATATGTACCAGAAATACTGGTGTACTAAACAAAGTTAAATTATTCCTGCTAAGAGACGCCATGTATAAATAACTCTAATATTAACTTATATAATTATGGTTTAATATTATTGTGAGAAATGCAAAGACTATAAGAGAACACATGAATAAAATATACCACCTCCAAAAACGTGTCATGAGAGTTAGTCTCTAACAGTGAGTATCTTAGTCACACTGAACCAATTTTTTCAAATAGCTTTGATATCGTCGGGTGCATCACATACTGGTCTATCTTGAATTTTTGACTTTTCTGAGAAAATTGGTATATAGTTCTTTTTTACGAAGCTCTTCTAATTCAACAAGTTACAGACCTCAATTTTTCCTAAATAATTAGTTATAAAATATTAAATTTGAACTATCTATGATTTTTACAAAATACGGTTTTCACATACTGATCTATCTCGAAAAAACACGCATTTATAGAAAATCTCAATTGAAAATCTACGTATTAAGTTTACCTTTCTATAATTTTATTAGATTATGGATTTTCATTAAATGTGGTTTTAAATTAAAGCGTATACTTAACAGATTTATTTAAGTGGAATCTTTAATTATATTTACGTATGCAATATTGCTTAAAACTACACGTAAGTTGTAGTTCTGTATGTGAAATAGTTAATTTCCCGATATCGTATTTAAAGTGCATTACATACTGGTCTATCTCCATAAGCTTCGAGATAGTCAAGTATGTGATGCGTCTAAAGTCACGTCACCGTTCGCGAACTCAAGATAGCCCACAAGATAGACCAGTATGTGATGCACTTTCAATACGATATAGGGAAATTAACTATTTCACATACAGAACTACAACTGTAGTGTAGTTTTAAGCAATATTGCATATGTAAATATAATTCATGATTCCTTTAAATAAATTTTTTAAGTATATGATTTAATTTAAAACCACTTTCATGAAAATCCATAGTCTTATTAAATAATAGAAAAGTAAACTTAATACGAAGATTTTCAATTGCGATTTTCTCGAAATGCGTGTTTTTCGAGATAGACCAGTATGTGATGCGTCCGACGATATGTTCACTAAGAAAGTTGCAATATTTATGTTAAGTATAATAACAAAATGTTACCAAGATTCAAACTCACAAAGAAAATCATAACTATAATACACGAAATAGGAATGATTATAAAATACCTATCCACAAAATAAACAGTATCTTAACGGTTGGACCAAAAGTTTGGAATGCATTGCCACAAAATGTTAGCATTGTGTTTAGTTATTGAAATGGTAACATTTGGTTAGTATTACTGAACTTGATATGAATGCATTTATTATACATAATTCAATTTTATGTGTATACCTTTTAATTACATGCCTTTGACATTTGTGACTGTGTCGGCCCCCGGTTACCGGTATTATATCATTTGACTTTAAACGATATCCAGAAGCGGGGTTATGGTTTGTTGAACTCTGCTCCTTCAACAAAATGCTACCTTTTTTCGGTTCTACACGTGTCTCTTTTTCCATATTCCAGCAAACACAAAAACGTTTTAAAAACGTTTTAAATAAGTTATATTTTGGCTTTTGGTTTAGGTAAAAACGTTTTAATAACATTAAAATGTCGGGTTATATAAAGGTCATGATAACGTTTTAAAACGTTTTGTATGAAAACACTACAACAATATTTTTAAATGTTTTCAAACAATGTTATTGTAAACTATTTTTGCAAACATTTTTGCCAAATATTGTGTCAATACTTAAATAACATTATGTTAAAATATTTGAACCCAGCAAACACAGAAATGTTCTTAAAATGTTTTTTCAAAACCTTTTAATAACATTTAAATGTCGGGTTATATAAAGGTCATGAAAACGTTTTTAAAACGTTATTGAAAATATTTTGGGCAAACATTTTTCGCAAAATATTTTTTCAACCCCAAAATAACATTCTGTTTAGAATGTTTTGTATCAAGTTTTCAAGAATGTTTTTGGAATGTTATTAAAACGTTTTTATACCCTTTATATAACCCAACATTTAAACGTTTTCTGTAAAACATTTTTTGTTTGCTGAGCAGTAGATTATCAAAAATATTTTTAAGGTTATGAAAACGTTTTATACTCTTAATATACCCTTTATATAACCCGACATTTAAACGTTTTCTGACAACCTTTTATAACCTTTTGCGAATGATGTCGAAAACGTTTTGCGTTTGCTGGGTTGCTTGTAATCAAATGAGAAACATGTCGCGCCTAATTGAGACACCTATGAATACGACCTGCACGTACATTTTGCCGAGTTTACGGCTCACAGTGTCGACACCCTATATTATAAATATAAACTTGATACTCCGTGGTGAGCGACGGGCGAGTGGTATTTCACCGAACGAAAGAAAAGGAGTTCTATCTGATTGGCTAGCAATCGATCGCTGTATCGCTCAGTGGTGAACTACAAACTCAAAATGGAGCGATATATTCAATTCGATTGAAATCGACATTCTATTATTGACGCAGATAAAGAAAGTGGCATACTGTGTATTGTATGACTTGTGATTTAATTTTCTAATACATGTGTTCCTTTATAGAATTGGAGTTCTCAAACAGTTGAATATATCATAATTTTTATTTTGAAGATCAAAATCGTTACTTATAAAATGCAGTAAAATATATCCACAGCAAAATACCGGTCGCCGCTAATTAGTGTATTTAATCCCAGTTGTATTAAAAAACCTGGGATTTACCTGACAACAAATCAAATTTTCTTGTAATAGAAATATCATATGGGATACTGATCATGCGCAAATCGTAAAACATGGAATAGAAACTGTGTGGCAGGCTCTGTGGAATCTCATATCGTGTGTAAAATGGTATGCTTAGCATGAGTCGCTCGGCCTATCTCGAACAAAATCGCCATGCGTAGCTGTTGAAAAACGAGAGGATTCATTGTACTATAACAGCAATTTTTGACACGAAGATATAGGGATGATGACGCTGTACGGCTCATTCGTAGTGCC